>NW_009213841.1:0-582 GCF_000690835.1 Fulmarus glacialis
TTTTTTCTTCCGTATCTCCAGAGGCCTGAGCCTCTCTACTTTCAGGAGATGCCACTGTCTCTCGCCCTGCCATCAGGCTGTGCTGGCAAGAGGCTGTCCCCATCCCCTTGATGCCTTCCCCATAGGCACCGGGGTGTGCTGTGAGGTGCCCCGATGCCTTCTCTGCTCCATGCTGAACCAGCCCCAGCCCCGCAGACCCTCCTTGCCTGCCCCTCTGCTTTGTCAACCTGTCTGCAGGCCCCCAAAGAGGACGTAGTGCCCGGAGGAGGCCTAAGAGGTGCTGAGCAGAGGGGATCACCCTTGCACCCTCAGGCTAGGGGAGCAAGATAGGAGAAAACCCGCCAGAGCAAGCCAAGTGCTGCCTGTGACCGCCCATGGGAGGCAGCAGGGGAGGCCAGAGGGCTGGCCAGCAGTGCTGGGGTGTGGGCAGAGCCTGTGGCACTTTGTCCTGCAGCCTCCCCGGGAGGCACGAGGTGTTACCGAGTGAACCCTCTTGCCGCATGGGCCTGGAGACATCTGCCACGGCCAGAGCGACCTGACAGGGCCCTGGCAAGACCCAGCCGAGGCCTCGGGGACCGGCGC
>NW_009213842.1:0-14649 GCF_000690835.1 Fulmarus glacialis
GTGAGAGAGGTGCTGATGCTCAGCCATGGGTACCCAGCCCCTGGCTCGGATCCCGCTCCGCTCCTGCTTTGGGTTTTTCCTGCCTTGCACCGCTCCTCTGCTGGGGCTTTTGTGCGGAGCGAGGCAGGGCAGGGCAGGGAGCAGCGTGTGTCCCCCTCCGAGGGTTTCCCCGGGACGGGTGGCACTGGGGTCTTCTCCTGCCACCAGTTCTGCAGTATCTTGGGTCCGGGATACAAAATTTGCTCCTTTTAGAGAAACGTTAGACATAGGTACGCTCCCGGTGTCGTTACCTCTATCCCTGTGGTTCTGCAGAGCCCGTGGTACCTACACCTCATTAGAGGTGTGGCCTCTAATGAATCTTTTCTGCATGTCATCTGTGGAGCTGCTTTCTAGACACTGAGCCATCCTGTTGAAGGCAGCGGGTGACTCCTGGGGGGCTGTGACCACCCGGAGCCCGACTCAGCCGGGGATGGATCAGCTGCTCAGCTACGGCCTTGAGGAGAGTTATTTTCGGTTTCATTTACATCCATGTAAATCAGAAACAACCCCCTGGAGATTCCGTTCGTTGTTTGGGCACGGGATGAGGATCGTTAGCCATAATGCATGTGTGCAGCAGGTATCTCTGACAAGAGAGCACTGCTTCCCTCCAGCTGCCTGCTTCGTCTTGATCAGGCCCCCTTGCAAGACCTATGTGTTTATTTAGGGATTACGTTAATTCTGCAGCGCCTTGCAGATAGGTGGATTACTTCTTAATACCGTGTTAGCGGTAGCTCAGACCCCACCTGGGTTTTTCCCTTGATGGGTGCTTCAGCAGAAGTCAAAACCACCACCAAGACATTTCAAAATCAAGGAAGCATTCGCCAGTCCTTATCAAACGACTTTAAACTTCCCCGGACTTTACACCCAGCAGCACTGATTCACCCGTGACGTGCCGTGATACGCCTGCTCCAGAGGCGCTCCAAAAGGCTTATAAAAATAAAGTACATTATGCTTGGACTCAATAATTATAGCAAAAACACCATATAGAACCACCTTACACCATAGGCATAGAGGGATATTATAAAACTCTGCTTCCTGGGTTCAATACATGGGACTCGTCTTTACAGAGCTTATATAGGGTCAGTTTTCTGCTTACAGAAAATGTATAGTGCCGAGCACATCACCATTGCAGCTGCAGTAAAAATCCTCCGGAGCTGTATCTCCCTGTAGTTCAGCCTTGTATGCAAATGCCCATGGATTTCTCTGTTCCAGGATGGATGAGACTGTCACATACTTGAGTTCAAAATACTCACAAAGTACTCATAATTGCCAAATGTGATTGATAGCCTGCTTGTAACGTGGCTGTTTGAGCAATAAGTTTCACATTTACAACTCAGGTACTCAGAATTCCTGTCTCCTGCGGCTGTAATAAGGAACCGAAGAGCGACGCGAAGATTTTTTTCCTTTCTACCTCGATACACACAAGCCTGAAAAATAGATAGGTACACTTTCTAAAGCTGGCAGCAGATTCTGATCCGTGTGCTTGCACAGGTGGACATTAAATATCCTCTGATCCTAAATAAGAAAAGATTTCAGGGAGAATTGAGGACGGTGAAGAATAGATTATATTGAGCCTGGCAGAGCTGGACAGCATGGCTGGAAGATGAAGAGATGCTGCAAGTGAGGAGCGAGGAGTCCTGGCCGATGTGGGGAGCTGGGCGAGGGCTTTGGACGATGCTGCAGGGTCTGACGGGTGTTACAGGTAAGGGCTGCAGGGTGCCTGCGGGGTTGTGGAAGGGCAGAGGTACGCTGGCTGTGGTTATCGGAGAAGGGAAGGGCCGTACGACGGGGATAAACCAGGTGGTGGCTGAGCTGTGGGAAGAATCTAGAAGTCCATTGGATTTATTTTCTTCTTCTTCTATTTTATTCTTTATTTTTCAGCAGAGATTTATGAGCTGATCTGGTGGGACATCTTGCATCAGGGTCCGCGGAAGGCTCTGCAAGGCACGGTTAGATGGCGAAGGGATCTCATCTCAGCAATACAAGCGCTTTGCTGGACGTCAGTCATCCTCTTCTCATACCTCTCCCTCACTTGTCCAAGCCACAGCTGGATGCCATGCTGGTCCAACGCCCCGGAAGGGTTTAGCAGAGCTGAGGCACCACGTACAACATGAACCCTGGGTCTGACAAACGGCCGAGACCATCACAATCCCTTCAACTCTTCTGTGTGAGGGTGGCTGCAGAGATGCTCGATGCTCCCTGAGCTTGAAAGGTGAACCTCGGTGTCCAGCTCTCCCTACGGACCCTGTTCGCTATTTACAGGGATGCAGACCTCATAGTCCTCACTGCCTGCAAAAATATTCGATATGAGATTTGATGATTTTTACCCTAACCCTAGGTAGGGCTTAC
This sequence comes from Fulmarus glacialis, assembly GCF_000690835.1. Lineage (NCBI taxonomy): Eukaryota > Metazoa > Chordata > Aves > Procellariiformes > Procellariidae > Fulmarus > Fulmarus glacialis. Next base: position 2,389 of record NW_009213842.1, read on the forward strand.
CCTTTCTAACTGAAGAGTTTAACACAGTCCCTTATGCTTTTTTTCAGCTGGATCCCTTATTTCCCGCGCTCACACACTGAAACAACCTTCTCTGCATGTTCTCCAAATCAGCATGCAAAGCAGCGACTCCTCCGACACGGGATCATCTTCTGTCTGAGCCATCCACACACCGGGATAACTAGCCAAATATTTGTCTTCTCCCTGTTTCTTTTCTTGCAGCGAAGCTGGAAGGCTGTCGAATTAATTTCCCCATGGCTGCACCATCTCATGTGGTTTTGACTCGAGGTCCTACACTAATGTATATAAACCCTGATGCTTGAGGCTCTGTTAAATTGCCAGGGTTAGCCTCGTGCTCTGGGGAATAGCCCGGCCACTTAGAAAACTGTCTGTCCAAGCTATGCTGGGATTGCTGCGGCGCTCTGAATTCACAGCCCACTTGATTTCAGATTAATTTCCCTGAGCAGGCAAACCCGAAGTGACAGGAATTAGGAAGAAATTCCTCTGCAGGCAGAGGATAATAGGTGAAATTTCGTTTCATTTTCCTCTGCAGCAGCTGCTGCTGGTCCCTGCCAGGGACCGATTAGACAAAGCAGAGATGCTCTTACCGGGTGACCTTGCTCTCCAACACCTGGGATTTGGCTGCTGAAGGGGACATGTCCCTGGTCCCTGCTGGTGGTGGGAGATGCTCTGTGAGCTCTGCTAACCTCCCTGTGTCCCACTGCCTGCCTTCTCCAGGGAAACCATGGAATCATGAATGGTTGGGTTGGAAGGGACCTTTGAAGACCATCTAGTTCAATCCCCATGGTCATGGGCAGGGACATCTTCCACCAGCTCAGGTTGCTCCAAGCCCCGTCCAGCCTGACCATAAACACTTCCAACGATGGGGCATCCACAGCTTCCCTGGACAACCTGTTCCCGTGTCTCACCACCCTCATCGTAAAACATTTCTTCTTAGGTCCAATCTAAATTTACCCTGTTTCAGTTTAAAACCCCTGCCCCTTGTCCTGACACTACAGGCCCGGGTAAAAAGTCTCTCTCCATCCCTGCCTTTGCAAAATCCAGCCAAGAAACCACCGATGCCGAGTCCTCTGGGTCGTGTCCTCGTCTCGCCTGCTCTGGCCGTCCTCACCTTCCCATTAGTGCTAATTAGGGACAGCATTCCCTAATTAGCCTTGCAGGGCTTTGCCCATTGCCTTCACCCCCCGGAGCGGGCAGGTCCCTGGGACTGGCACCTGGGGCTTCGCTCTCTGCCCAAACCCAACTCCTCTCCCAGCTGCCTCAAGCGTTTCTTCCGGAAAATGCGTGCCACCTAGTGCACACTCAGCCGTCTGGCAGCCGAGAATGCGATCCAGCCCTCCGGAGGTCCTTCAGGCCACCCCTGAAAGCTGGAGGTTTTCTGGATTAGCCTGGAAGATGCATCAGGCTTGGACACGGCATCTCCATCCCACGCAGGTTCCTGCACTAGCAGGCAGCGACGTCCACCCTGTCTGTCTCCTCAGTCTGTCCATCCCCATGCAGGTCACGACTTCTCAATCACACCCGTCAGCACGGTTCGAGCTAGCTAGCCTTTATTTAAAAGCATTGCAGCAGTCCTGTCTAACACCAGGAATGCTTCAGCAGATGCGGGCTGCCTGTATTCCCCGGCAGAGAAGCCACCGAGTGCTAGTCCCCACAGACACGTCATGTATCAGCGGCTGTTGTCCCATAGGGTCCCGCTGCCGGGACCCCAGTGTAGGGTGAGGTTTCGCCCCAGAGAGATAACGTCATGAGAGGGGACACAGAAAAGGGAGGGAGTTACAGGTGTACCCCAAAGCTAATGGTCCACAGCGAGTGCCTTTGCTGTGACCGACCGAGGGGACCCAGCTCCCTGTCTCCCATCTCCTCTTCCACCCCACGGGCCGTGCCTCCTCCTCCAAGTCCACGGCACGGATCGGCTGGCCCTCCTCAGAGCTACCTGTCAGCGCCGTGTCCTTGGGCTGCTCTTTCTCACCTGGCTGGGGTGGTTTCTGCAGCACGTTGGTCAGGAAGCAGATTACCGGGAGGAACAAAGGTGATTTTGTCCAGGGAGGGGATGGGTACCTCTCCCTGAGCTCCAGCTTGCTGCAGCCAAGAGCAATGCTGAGCCTCTCGGGGGGCTGCAGCTGCCCTTTCCGCAGCCCTGCCCTTCCTTCGGCACTTACCAGCTGCCAGAAAATATATTAAAATTAGTACTTGGGTTACCAAAGGTGTGCTAGGACCACAGCTCCAGCTGCATCAAGGCAGGGCTTGACACCAGGACAGGGGAACCGAAATGCTGTCATACTGCGCTTATGTCTTTCCCTTCTCCTAAGGCTGCTGGACGCCAGCTGGTTTGGGGTGTAAGAGCTTCTCTCCTGGGACCCCACGTCGCAGGGACCCCGTGTCGCAGGGTCCCATCTGCTGCCCATGCCCTGGAGCAGCAGAGGAAAGCATAGAAGGAGGGGAGGCTCCATCCTGCTGCAGGCACAGCATCCTTCATGCTGGTGCTGCCCAAAGTGCAGGCAGCAGCGGGAAGGAAACCCATAAATACCCGGTGATTTAGCTCAGCAATCAGCAGGGGAAACCTGTCGTTCGTTATAAGCCGGCTAATGGCTCACAACAGCAACTGGTGTCCTGAGGAACAGCCCCATCCTTTCCTCCTGCCAGCAAAAAGATGCCTTTTGTTTTAGCTTGTGGCTTTTTTATATCGCACCAGGCCCTTCTTCTAAATCGCCAACATATTTCCTGGCAATGGTGTAGTACTTACAAATGGGTTTCTCTCTCCTCGCCGTGTTTTCCCAGCTAATTGAAAAGGGAAGGCTTTTTTTAAAATTATTTTTTCTGGAAGCTCTGTGTTTTCTGCAGATTTGCAAGCTGCTATTTTTCTCCAGCTTCCACCCATGACCGAGCTGCTGCCATAAAAGAGATTCGGTGACATGCTATAGATGCCATCCACCCCGCCGCTGTAGGAAGCTGCGGCAGATGCTGCTCGTGGCACGTTGCAGATGCTGAGTGGATGTGGGCATGGCCCTGCTCAGCCCTGTCCCCTCCAGAAGCTCCCGTGAGCATCACCGATGTCCCTCAGTGACTAGGCGGCAGGACCATCACGAAGGACAAAAAGAGCTTTTTTTCCTGGCAAACAAGAGAACAGCCCTCCTGCCCTGTGGAATTTTATAATTAGCCTTTCTTATGTTGTGCCGTTCCTCAAATAAGGCTGGCTGTGTTTTCTCTTCCGTAAGCCCGTAGCCTGATACTGCCGAGCCGTTCAAAGCACATGCAGTAACGATGTAGACATGGAAAACATCTGAGATGCTGCTCAAACAGCCTGAGAAATCACGGACAGGGTGGAGAGCATCTTCAGGCTGCTGACCTTACCCCTGCACGTTGGTATTTAGGGAGACTTAACGTTCCTGGTGTTCAAAGTCCGGATGCGGATCGATGCTGAAGTTGATGATTTCCAGCCCGGGGGCCCTGGCAGCTAGCCAGGACGGCGGAGAGTTTGTCAAAGATTAGGCAAAACAGACTTAAAAGGCACCTTTGCGACTCGCATTTGGGAGCTGGCTAATTATAACTTTGCTGCTACTGGGAAATAAAAAGTAAATGCCTAATTGCTAATTACTGAATCCCTCCAAGAAAGTAATGGCAGATGGGTAACCGTGCAGTTAGCGCCAGTTGTAGCCAGAGCCTGCTTTGTACTGAGTTAAAACACGAAGCCCAGGCGTTTAAGGGCATTTAAGGGTCTGGGCTTTGTGTAGGAGCGAATGAGCAATCCAGCAGCAAGAGCAACGAGGCAACTGCTGTCTCCCGTGAAAGCGAGGGCAGGAATCCTGTTGGTCATAAAATCGACTTGTTCAAAGCCAAAAGACTCCTAAAATTGCTGGGGAGCTTAAGAATTCACAAAACTGGGAAACCCAATACGTTTGGGGGTCCTTTTTCCATTGCCTTCAAGGCTGCTGAGACCCAAGAGTCTCGCTTTGTCAGGCTTTTACTTGCAATGATGGTTAAAATGGTTAAAAGGCTATAATGGCTAAAAATGGTTAAAAGGCTATAATGGTTAAAGGTGGTTAAAAGGCTATAATGGTTGAAAGTGGTTTAAAGGCTATAATGGTTAAAAATGGTTAAAAGGCTATAATGGTTGAAAGTGGTTTAAAGACTATAATGGTTAAAATTGTTAAAAGGCTATAATGGTTAAAGGTGGTTAAAAGGCTATAATGGTTAAAAGTGGTTAAAGGGCTGTAATGGTTAAAAATGGTTAAAAAGCTATAATGGTTAAAAATGGTTAAACACACACTTCCTTTTAAAATAAAGAGAGATGCCCCAGTCGGGAGCTGAAGGAGACAACACGAATGTGTAGCTCACGAGGTGATGGAGGTGGATGGGAAAGGTTTCCCGCGAAGGGGAGACCGGGGAACAACGACAACACAAAGATTTTGATTTTTGAGAGTCTGGAGAAGATCTCCTCGACTTCACCCTTGGAAAAGAAGAGCCCGGCTGCCATGGATGCCTTGAGCACCGGCTGACCTGCTGTACCAGCCCGGGAGCTGCTGGGGATGCCCACAGGCATCCTTCACCGTGGGCTGGGATTGCAAGGACGTGGCAGATCTCTCTACCGTCCTCAGCAGAGCTGTCTTGGATGACCGGGCAGGAAAAATCTTGCAAAAAATGATCTCTGAAGGTAATTTCTTGCCCAGGAACAGGCAGGGAGGATCACGGTTTGGAGGAGGAGCGGGGCCCCCAGCAAGCGGTCCCCAAGTCCCCTGGGCAGGACAGGAGGCTTGGGACCATCCCCTCCTGCTGCATCCCGGTGCTGGCTCAGGCATCGAAAGAAATCTTTCCAGCCGGATGGTTATTGCTGGCTTCCTCTCCAGGTGGGCATTCAGAAAGCCGAGGAGGGAGGTGGGAAGGAGCTGAAAAGCCCAAATCCTCTGAAACAGCTTTTCCCTTCCCCTGAGGCGTAACCCCGGCTCTGCCAGCACCCAATTTAAGGATGTGTCCCTGCCTGCCTTCCTGAAACCCGAGCCATTCCCTCCCCGCCATGTCTCCTTAGAGGTCTTCCCTCTCTTCCTCCCTCTCGCCTTCTTCTTCCTCTTCTTCTCCCCCCTCCTCCTCCTCCTCCCTTTCTTTCTCCTTTGCTTTCGGGATGACCTGCCCCAGGATGGGATGCAGGGCTGCCGTCCTGCGCTAGAGCTGTGACCCAGCCGACAGCAGCCACCTCCCGGCCCCAAAGGCGCAAAGAGATGATGGGCTGGGGCTGGTCGGTTGATGGATGAGATCCTTTTTCTCTTCTTTCTTTCTTTTTTTTTTTTTTTAATTTACTAAACAAAATCTCACCTAAAGAAAAAAAATTCCTGCCTTATCCCCATCACCTCTCTCCTGGGAAGATTCATTTCAACAATTATTTTTTAATTTTTTTAACTAACTAGCCAGCTCTGTCCTTTACTTCAAAAGAGAATATTTATTTCTGGGATTCAATATACCCATCTTTATACTGGAAAGCAAATACCAAACAGGTATGTGGATTTATATGCTTTTTTTTAGGTCAGTGCGGTAATTACAAATAATGATCTGGTGGGGCGGTGGCGGCTGAAAGACTGTAATTCCTCGTTAAGCTGTTTGAATAATTGAAAAGTGGAAGAAGTGACAGCTAGAGAGCAGGGGGGTCAGTCCAGCTGCAGCCAAAGGGGACCAAAGGGGACCAAAGGGGACCGAAGGGGACCAAAGGGGACTAAAGGGGGACCAAAGGGGACTGAAGGGGACTAAAGGGGACCAAAGGGGACTGAAGGGGACCAAAGGGGGACTGAAGGGGACCAAAGGGGACTACGGGAACCAAAGGGGGACGAAAGGGGAGCAGAGGGGACTGAAGGGGACCAAAGAGGGACCAAAGGGGGACCAAAGGGGACCGAAGCGGACCAAAGGACCCGCAGGGTCTTGTGTCCAGGCAGGAGGAGGGAGTTTTCACTGAGGGCAAAGAGCTGGTTGCGCACAGTGTGTCTGCCGTGGTGTGTGTTATTTGGGGTAAAACCAGGGACTTTCTGTGCCCCGCGTCAGAGCCCTGCTCCTACCCTGTAGGTTTTGCATCAGCCGCGGGAGTCAGCGCTCGTGCGGGATGGGGGCTGACACGGGGTACGCTGCTTCTTCCGTTGGATGCGTGGTTGGGGGTTGATTCACAGACACCTAACAGCTTGAAAGACCTTAGTTTGAAGGCACTTTCAGCAACCCACATTCAGCAACCCTTTAAAAGGGATGCTGTGCTTTGCTACCGTGCCACCATGGCTTATTATGGCTTAAAAGCAGTTTTCAATCTATAGGCATTCTTAAAGGGCCTCAGCACCCCTGGGTGCAAGGAAAGGGGGTTCAGTTTGCAGCTTAACCCCGAGCGTTGGGGTGAGGATGGAGAAGCAAGTGGAAAAGCACAGACAGAGAAGGAAAGTCGGGTTTTACCTTTTGGGGGTCGGCCATGGCACAGCATTGCAGCGGTTAATGCCCGCTGCCGCCCTGCCAGGGAGCAGGAACGCGCTGGCTCCGGCACAAAAGTGGCCCGCGATGACAATGTCCCCGAGAGCAGGACATGATGCGGGGGCTTGGCCGGGGCAGGGCGGCGGAGGGGCCGTCTGTCAGCCCTGCCCCACCGGAGAACGGGGAGGGCCGGCGGGACAAAAGGCGACATTATTTGGTGCTGCAAGAGGGATGAATGGGGTATTGAGAAACACCACCTTAGGGATTAGATTGATTTTCATACCCCGGCAGTGAGCCGTCTGTCTGCTGGCGGGTCTCCTCCCGGGGCTTGGTCAGCAGGAGCTGAGCGGTGAGAGCAGGGAGGTGTAACGGGGCCGTATCCCATCCATGGTGGCTCCAACCTGCACCTCCAGCGCTGTGCCACCATCATCTCTTGCTGGTGCGTTCAAAAAGCCTCGGTCTACCATCACCTCTCGCTGGTGCAGGCAACAAAGTCAAAGGTTTGGTCTGAAGGCTTGGGAGCCCACCCAGCCTACGGTCTTGAGGGACCTTGGCTGGGACACAGCACCGGCACGTGGTCCCACCTGGGAGCTCTTCCCACCCTGTGCCTCCGCATCGGAAAACCAGGAGCAATGAAAGGCTGGATGAGGGGTTTCCACAGGGAGGATGTTTGATCACCGATACGGCAGATTTTAACATCCTTTCCCAAGTTTCTGACCATCAGGAGATGCTTCAAGCAGCAGCAGTCGGTGCCCGTCCCTTCAGGAGATGTTGTGCCTTGTCTAGGCTGGAGGGACTGATTTTAGACCTCCGCTTAGCTGAGACTCAGAGCCTGGCTTTAGAGCCAGCGTTGGAAAGCATCCTCACGATGGCACTGCTCCACCAGCGCACGCTGCTGTCCCAGTGCTGCTGTCAGGCCGGCTGCTGGGACTACTGGGGCGTTGCTCTGGGTTCACAGAGGTGTAACGGAGAGCAGAATCAGCCCCCATCCCGCTCCCCAACAGGGCGTGAGTGAAACAGAGCTGGAAATCCTCCACTTCGGCAGGAATTTCTGAAGGGAGCAGTAAATGAAGGGGAAATGGCATCTTCTTAGATTTAATCTCTTCCTGGCATTCCCGTTCGCTTTCCATCTCGTCCCCGCCGAGTTTGTGTCTCCATCCCCCAGGTGAATGACGCTGTCGTGTCGGACCCCAGAAATTTCTCTCTTCCCACAGAAATGCCTTTCCCTGCTTTTTCCCACGGGATGACAAAGAGCGGAGACAGTGGGGGCCTGTGGGTAAAGCCCCCAGGAAGGTGCCAGCCAAGGCAGGGAGGTCTCACGTTGAGTGGTTAGCATGGAGGTCTCAGGAGACATCAGTGGCCAGGAATTAGAGCTGCTGTGGAGAGCTCTTGGGTGCACTAATTCATCACAGGGTGATGAAGAAAGATGGGTGCAAGGCACCGGTCGGGGCGTTTTGGTTACTCAGGTGCCATATATGACCCCACGGGCACCGGGAAGGGTCCCTGGGAGTGGGGAGGCTGTGTCACCCGCGGAGCAGATCCCTTCTTCACGTCAGGAGGAGGTGGGCATGGTCTCCAGGAGCCCGCTGGAGGAGAGCACCGGAGGGAGAGGAGCCAAGGCAAAGCAGAGGGTTGGCCATGGCTGTGTCCAAGCTGGGCTTTAGATGAGTGTTTGTCACCAGCAGAGCTGGAGCAGCCTTGCAGGAGGGACATGGGGTTGGGCTGGGGTGAAGTGAAGCACCATCCTTTTCCAAAGGGGGTTGTGTGATGTGACTTGCTGGAGTACAAGGTCCACCCCGTCGTTGAAGAAGTGCATTTCAGTCTTGTGTGGATGGGGAGCTCCTTCTTAATTCTGCCTGGATTTAACGTGTGTTCCACTTTGTCCACGTGTGGTAGCGGGTATACGCTATGTATGTGCTACGGGGTTTGCTCGTAACCTCGTGTAGAAGCAACAGGAGGACAAGCTCCATGGGGATGCAAACAGGATGGTTCCCTGAACGTCTTGGGGGCTGAAGACCCTGGGGGACAGCTCTGAGGCTCAGCATTCAGGTGTTCTGGTGGATCTGAGGTCCATCCTTCTGCCTGTACAGCAGCCCAGCCCTGAGGCTCTCACAGCTTCCAGTTTTGTCTCAATGGGTGGGATGCGGCCCTGCTTCATCTTGCCACTCAAAAAAGTATCACTTGTTCTCAGTAAATCCAACCTGCAGTATTTTTCACGTGGTTCCTGGTCACTGCTCCAGCAAGTGCTGAGGAGGTACCTGTTTGCAGGTCCTGCATGGCCCTTGGTGGGGCAAAGGCTCTCCTGGCCATCACCACTAACGCGGCTGTCTGCACGTTTCAGGGACGACCTCCTCTGGACACCCATCTGCAGGAGGACCGCGGCGCAGCGATGAGACTCGGTCCCCATCTGGCCAGCCGGCACAGCGCGGGGAGGCCAGACATCGGGGTGCTGCCTTTCTCCCTGATGCCAGCCGCGCTCCTCCTCCTCCTCAGCCCCACCGGTGAGCTCCCATGTGGTGTGGTGGGAGGGGAGAAATTTTAGCCACCCACGATCTCCTTCCTGGCTTCAGCTACGTGGGCAGGAGATTTTCTTCATGGAGAGCCATAAGCAGGAATATCAAGATGTCCCCAACGGCGCTGAGCATGCCGAGGGATGAACATGAGCCGGCAGTGTGCCCAGGTGGCCAAGAAGGCCAACGGCATCCTGGCCTGTATCAGAACTAGTGTGGCCAGCAGGAGGAGGGAGGGGATCGTGCCCCTGTACTCGGCCCTGGGGAGGCCGCACCTCGAATCCTGTGTTCAGTTTTGGGCCCCTCACCACAAGAAGGACATTGAGGTGCTGGAGCGTGTCCAGAGAAGGGCAACGAAGCTGGTGAAGGGCCTGGAGCACAAGTCTGATGAGGAGCGGCTGAGGGAACTGGGGCTGTTTAGCCTGGAGAAGAGGAGGCTGAGGGGAGACCTCATCGCGCTCTACAACTACCTGAAAGGAGGTTGTAGCGAGGTGGGGGTTGGTCTCTTCTCCCAAGTAACCAGCGATAGGACGAGAGGAAATGGCCTCAAGTTGCGCCAGGGGAGGTTTAGATTGGACATTAGGAAAAACTTCTTCACTGAAAGAGTGGTCAGGCCTTGGAACAGGCTGCCCAGGGAAGTGGTGGAGTCACCAGCCCTGGAAGTATTTAAAAGACGTGTAGATGAGGTGCTTAGGGACATGGTTTAGTGGGCATGGTGGTGTTGGGTTGATGGTTGGACTCGATGATCTTAGAGGTCTTTTCCAACCTTAATGATTCTATGATTCTATGATTCTATGGATGGAGGGAGCAAGTTCAGCTCTTATCTCCCACCATAACCTATGCGTGATGGCAAGTTCAGCATTCAGGGCTGGCAGGAGGAGCAGGCAGCTGCCAGCAATGGGGACGGTGCAGGTCTGAGCCCCAGAGCAGGCAGCGATGCTGCGAGGATGCTGAGGGCCAAGGGATGGGAGCTGTGGCACCCGTCCTGCCGAGGCGATGGGTGGGATGAGCACCCATCCCCTGAGGACATCACTCCTGAGTCACTCCTGGCAGGCACTGTCCGGCCAGGTCGGGAAGCATTTAAATCGAACTGGAAAAAGCCATTTCTGCTCTCGAACGAGGGTCCGCACGAGCGCTACGGCAGCGTAATTATCCTGGTGTGATTTTAGCAGTGTAATTGCAGCCAGGCGGTTGGTAACACCTTCCTGCCTCAACAAAGCCCCGCCAAGACAAAGCCAGCCAGAAAGCAGGCAATTAAGGTGTAGTCAGACACCCTAATCGGATTAAATCAGGTTTTACAGTTCCCACCCCCTCAGCTGGAGCTTCCCGTCCCCCCCGGAGCTTCTGGTGGCAGTGCCTGTGTGGGGTGTGGGGACCCTGGGGGGACCCCGGTCGCTCCGCCGCTGTCCCCTGCACCGCTGGGCTCTCCCAGTTCTCTTCATTAATGGGCACGGCTAACGAAGGGCGATTTGTCCTCGCATTTGGTGGTTTTATTTAGCACTGTGCCCCGGAAAGGATGGTGTTTACCTGAGCTAGTTTTGCCTTTTCTTTTGGCTTTGTAAAGCTGGATCGTGTGGAGGGCTCTATCTCTTCTCAAAAAATACTGGTGTCCTCTCCTTCCTCATTAATGTAGACATACCAGGCATATTTTTTCACGTCTCTCTTGACTTTGCTGAAGGATGCTCTCAAATGAATATTTCAGAGCTTTGATTTTGACTTAAAGGGAGATGAATATCGAACATTTAACAATGTCCTTTTTATCCACTGCTTTGTTGGCACTGGAGCGGACTAGGTGTTAAAAATCAATACAACCCAGAAAAAGCCTCCCATCTCCACATTTTTGGTGCTGAGGTGATCTGAATTCCCTCTCTCCTGTTATCCAGCCCACGGCGTTGCTGTGTCCCTCCCTGTCCTCTCCTTCGGCCAGCCAGACTCTTGGCTCCCTTGGTCTCACCTATTTAATCCCCAGTTCTCGCTGGCATCGCGGCATCGCTTCCCAGTTGCCTGGGTCCAGCCGGGGTGCTGGGAGGGCAGCAGCACCCGACCACAGCTGGAGCTCCCCGGCTGCCGTTGTTCATCCCAGCTATGGGTGGCATCTCGCTCCTAGCCCCTGCTCCTGGGTGCTAAGTCATAGTTGCCTTACTCTCATTTGGGGGCTTTTAGGTCTTTCTCTTGGGGCTTCTAGGTCTTTGACAGCCCTGTTTTGTAGCTGATTTAATGGTCTCCCAGGCCACGTCCTAGCAAGGCAAAAGGGAGGTGGGTTCATCTGCTCGACCGTCCCCTCCGGGCTCACGCTGCTTCTCACGGCGGCGACGTCCACCGCCGGAGCGGTTGGGAATTGACCTTCACGTCATTGCTCGTAGGCTGAGCATGAAGCAGGACAGGGCTGGTCCAAGCCAGGGGTAGGAAAAGAGGCCATGGAACCACCACGAGCGTTGATCAGCCCTTGGCTGCTGTAATTAGCGTGGAGGGATTTCGTTTGCTTGGAAGGTGTCACCCGTGGGTGGAAGAGGGTGTAGCCGGAGTCTCAAGCCCGCGGTGCCCTGGATGCCCGAGGAGGTCTGTGCTGCGAGCTGGCCTCAAGCATCTGCCGAGGGCTTGCAAACTCCTGGGGCACCCGCAGGGGCAGCGACAGGGACATCCACGAGGTCCAGCCACCCGTCCCCATCCACCATCCCCCGGGGCATCATGATCACGTTGCCGTGACCCTCTGGACAAGCTGGAGACCTGCTCAGAGAGGGCTGAGAATTAAATGGGAGTTAAAGCCCCGCGGCAGTGCTGCGTGTGGCCGGGCAGCTGAGCCCTGAGGCAGAAATCACCAGGGGTCCATCTGTGTCCCCAAAGCTCTCATGCCGTCACCCCCTTGGGTGGTGGATGAGAGCCGGATTCCCTGAAGCTGGCTGGTTGCAAAACAGATGGAAAGAAATAGGATAAAGGTAGGTACGGGACCTGAAGGAAAGCCCCAGCTGCTGCAGAATGGCATGCTATGTATCGCAAACCTGGACCCACCCTTCCTGAGCCGGCTGGGATCGAGAGTCCCCATCCTGACTTTCCAACACCCCTGGATTACACCGCCCCGGCGCTGCAGGAGACCAGCAGCTCTTCCCTGGATTTACCACCACCGCTACACAAAAGCAGTTTTGTTTAATCGGGAAGACAACGGAGGAGTCTCTCCTCTCCCAGCTCTTGCTTGCTCTGCTCCACCCAGCTCCTTCCCGGCTGCGGGAGGACATTTCTGCAGCAAACTCTTGTTAAGCCCTTGGCAGCATCGCCTGGGCTCCGGTTACCGGGAGGGCTC
>NW_009213842.1:14804-15165 GCF_000690835.1 Fulmarus glacialis
GTGTGACCGGGAGGGCTCGAACCCGGCCCGAGGAGCCATGGCCGCGGCTGCGCTCCATGCTCCTCTCCGCTCCCTCCCGGTTTTAATGCACCTCTTCTCCTTCAGCAGTTGATGGTGCCACCAGCACCCGGTGCGAGGTGCCACGCACCCCAAAGGGTGGCAGCTGAGGGGACAGGTGCCCACGCCTGTGTCCCCCCCATGCCAGACCGGTGCAGCTGGACCCACTGGTGTTTTATGGGCCACGGCCCCTGGCGTGGGCTGCGGAGCAGGGCTCACCCCGGGCCCCGCAGCAGGCAGGACGCTGCTGTGCCCGCACCAGAAGGGTTACCCTGCCCGGTGGCACATGGCAGTGGCTGCCTGC
>NW_009213842.1:15279-15661 GCF_000690835.1 Fulmarus glacialis
GGTGGCTGCCTGCAGTCCTCCCGGGCTGCCTGTTTCCGTCCCGTAAGGTGGCTGCACCCCACCAACAGGCGTGTTGGTAGATGCACATAAACCTAGAGCTTGCAAAAAGCAGCCTTTGTTGGGAAAAAAAAAGAAAAAAAAATCAATGAAAATGCACATAGGGATGCCCAGTGCGGTGTTTTCCATCAGGAGATCTCCAACGGGTTTCCCGTGCCAGGCAGGATTAGTTTTCCTCGTTCCCATTTCAACCCCCTGAGTTTTCCGTGGGGAGATGGGGCACGGGGCAGGAGGATGCGGGAGCTGCCCGGGACCCACAGCAAGTCAGCAACGGAGCCAGGGAGACACGAAGGTCCCCGAGACCCCGCCCAAGGCACGACCCCCC
>NW_009213842.1:15859-20257 GCF_000690835.1 Fulmarus glacialis
GGTAGACACGAAGGCCCCCGAGACCCGCCCCAAGGCACGACCCACCGGGGGCTGCTTCTGCCAGCCACCGGCTCCGTCAGAGGAGCTGCTGGCCCGAGACGAGGGGAAGGAAGGCGAGAGGGACGGAAAAGCTCCTTCTGCCCGAGAGCCAGCAACGCCCCGTGCCAGCCGGGGAGCAGCTCGCTCTCAGGGAGCTGGGAACGGCTCCCCTTGGCACCCCTCGGCCACCCTTCATCTCGGGGAGTTGCATGAACCAGGACTTAGGGCAGGGGGACACAGGACACACATGTAACCCAGTGCTTAAAGCACCACAGAGCCAAATCACTCACACCACATCCTGCTGCCTCAGTTTCCCCACCTGCAAAGCAGACGAAATCATGCCCTGGGCTAGGGTGGTTATTTTTTCCCCTACAAACCTCAGGTCTTTGCAGAAAAGGGAAAGGTCCAGGGGGCTGCCGGGTCCTGCTGGTCCCAGCCATGCCCGCCCGCACCCCCGCTGCCGTCATCCTCTGAGCTGCATCCCTCCTCCGCCCGCTGCGAGGACGCTGGGGAGATCTGATCCCTTTTCTTCTCCCTTGCAGGCAACACCTCCGAACCCGCGCTGTTGCCATTCCCAGGTGAGATTCTTCTCTTAAAGTTGCTTTTCTCTAGGAAGTTTTGTAGTTGAAAAATGCATTTTTTTGTTAAAAATGGGGTTTGGAGAATTTCAAAAAGGAAGCATATTGGTTTTGAACAAAAAGCAGCAACAAAAAGCTAAACTTCTTTTACAGAAAGGAAACAGAGACTCTTTATTATCCCTATTCCACTTATTATCCCGAGAGGGGAATTTTGCCACCTCCTGCTAAGTCCCTGTCCCTGTGCCATTCGTCACGCCCAGGTGAATAATTCCCTTGACGTGGCAGGCCAGGGGCGCTTATGTGCCTGCTCCCCATCACCAGCAGCTTGAGAGATCGTCTCCATCCCACCAACTCCCACGTGGGACCAGCTCTGGACGCGTTTGTTGAGGCTAAAAAGAATTTGCTAATTGCATCTTGTCACTTGTCACCCATCATATGTCATCACGCGATGCCACGTGTCCGCTTTCCTCTCCTCCCGTTGGGTTATTGCCCAGGCCATTAGTAGGCAAGATGACGACATGATGGTGCATCTCATTTATGTATCGAGATGTGTTGAGTCTTCATGTCCGCTGCTTCCAGCAGATGAAGAGAAGCCCATGCCCCACCATCAGGTGGGCAGCAGCAAGCCAGCAGCGGCTTGGGCTACAGCAAAGGGTCACCATTTTCTGTACGGAGCAGAGATTTGATGCAGAGAGGGTTCACGCCCTCCCCGTGACACCCACCAAGTGTTTGTCACCTCCTGGCCCTGGGGCAGGCTCGTTGCCTGCTGAGGGACCTCTCTCTGCCCATCCTTCCAGAGATACGGCTCACCAACGGGCCCAAAAAAAGTCACGCAGCGGGCCCAGGCGGTGCCAGGGACGGGTGGAGATCCTCTACAACGGCTCCTGGGGGACGGTCTGCGATGACGACTGGGACATTGTGGATGCCAACGTGGTGTGTCGCCAGCTGGGCTGCGGCCACGCCATCACCCTCCCTGCCGCCATGACCTTCGGCCAAGGGAGCGGACCCATCTTCCTGGACAACGTGGACTGCAAGGGCTGGGAGGCAGCCTTGAGCGAGTGCTGGAGCCATGGCTGGGGCATCCACCAACGGTAATCACATGAGGCACTATGAGGACGTGGCTGTCGTATGCAACGGTAATGAGGCTGGGTTCCTCGGGGGCAAGGAGAGCAGGGGGGGTGTCTGCGGTCCTGCAAGCCTTGGTGTCTGCAGATGCCTTGGGGGAGCCCAAGGGTCGTATCTCAGAGCCTGTTCCTCTGAGCCTGGTTCAGCCAAACCTCCTCTGCCTCCCTCCTCCACCCCTTTCCTCAATTCAGGTCATCTCCCAGCTCAGCACGCTGGTGCTCCATAGGGTGACCAGCCTGTTTTGTGTTCCCCGTCACTCCCAGCTCAGGGACTTTGCAACCGCTCCGGCACGATCCCTGGGGAAAGAGCGCGTGCCCACCCACGCTCCTGCCTCTGAGTCAGCCGCTGCCCAACTGCTCTTTCCCCTTTTGACTTGCCTTTTTTTAAATTGCTGAGCTTTTCAGTAGGAAATGTTCCTAAAGGTGAGAAAAGCAGTGGAAAGTGTTTGAACTTGGCACGTGGAACAGCTCCGTGCCGACCCCTATATACCCTACATGTTCCTCCTGCATAGCTACGTAGGGTTTGCTCACCAGCCATGCATCAACGACCGGTAAACGTGAGGCTGTGCAGACCCAGAGCTCGGCCACGGCTGCAACTGCTCGGTGAATCCCTGAGTCCTGCAGCCGCGGGGCTTGGAAAAGGGGAGGCTGCTGGGCTGGCTGATGGGTTGGACCAGCAGCAACCAGAGAAAGGAGGTCGAGGATTGAGCAAAAACCCCAATTCAAGGAGCTGCTGGAAAGGAGATGCGGAAGGACTGAAGAAGGAGGTGGGGGAGATGGGTCTGAGGGCGGAGGAGCGGCTTGAGCCCTTAGGTGTTTGTAGCTTGGTTGGCGAAGGAGATCAGGAGATGCTCTGGGGTGGCCCTCAGAGATGCAGGAGTTTGACCCAAGCACCAGACCCCTAGGGAAGGTGCTCCCACCCATGCCGCATGGAAGCTTTCAAGAGCTTTCTGTCAGTTGTGGTTACAGAGGAAAGCGTGGAGCCAGACGGCTCTTCGCCGTGCTGGTGGGCTGGGTTTCCCGGGATGCTTCCCGCAGCCCTCCAGCATGCCTGTGGCCGGCGATCGGACCACTTGGCTCCGCTCCCATCCAGCTCCCTGCACCATCCCCAGATAATTTCACCAGCCCAGCCGAGGAGCTGGGACAAGATGGGCAATACAGTGGCTTGAAACAACAGTGTTAGCAAAAGAAATATAGGTAAAACCAGCAGGAAAATCAAAATATTACTGTTTTTTCCTATATTTATGCCATGACTTTGAATCCAAATCCCATGATAGGCGGGACCTGACTCCCAACAGCTCAGCGCGGCGTTATGATATAGTCCGGGTCCCCATGCCGTGCTGCCGGGCACAACTTTCCACCGTGCCAGCAGCCGAGGTCCTGCTTCCATCCGCCTCCCTGCACCTACAACCGGGCAGATAACCCTGGGCAGAGCAGTGCAGCTGCAAACCTCTCTTTCTTTCCCCATCGGGGCTGATTTGCTGCAAACCCTCTCGCTTTCCGCGGTGTGTGCTTGCCAGCGTGTCTGCAGGCCGGTGCCCGAGCCGGGGGAGCCGCGGGGCGGGCCGCAATGGATGCCGGCTCTCCGCTTCTGCAATGGATGCCGTCTCTCCGCTTCTCTTTTCAGAGCTCTCGCCCACGCAAGGCAGCGAAGGACCGACAAGCAGGACCCTCACAGCCTCGGTACAGGATGGGGAAAGTAAGCTGCTCGGCCGTCGCTTGCAGGGGCCCGTCCTGGCTGAGGGCTGGTAGAGAGCAGCGTCCCCCACCCGTCACCCGCTGTCCCTCCGTGAAGCACCCCGACTCTCCGGCTCCGAGGGGCAGAGCCCCGGGGACCCCGTCGTTGTGCCGGCCACGGCCAAACCTTATCCCAGAGGTTCACCGAGGCTCCCATCAGCCGGGCTGCCCTAAAGCATCGCCCCTTCCCTGCAGTCTCTCACCCGGTTTCTTTGCTGTCACGGGCACGGCTCGGTGGCATCGCTGTGCCGTGGCGTGTGCGGTGACCTCCTGGGGAAAGCAATGTCCTTCTCACCGCCTGCTGCCACCCTCCAGGTGATGGCAGCATCCGTCTGGTGAGCGGGACCGACACCTGCCGAGGCCGGGTGGAGATCTTCTACCGCGGGAACTGGGGCACCGTCTGTGACGACGACTGGGGCCTGAGCGATGCCAGCGTGGTGTGCAAGCAGGTGGGCTGCGGCCAAGCCCTGGATTACAAGAGCAACGCCTATTTCGGCTACGGCACGGGACGTATCCTCCTGGACAACGTCAACTGTGATGGCAGCGAGCCCTTCCTCTCCGCCTGCTACAGCCTCGGCTGGGGCATCCCCATCCATAACTGCGGCCACCACGAGGACGCTGGGGTCATCTGTACAGGTACCGGAGCAGAGATCACCATGGGGGCTGTCCCCTGGGAGGAGAAAAAATCCAGGGACATCCTGGTCCCCAAGGAGAAATGGCCTCAGAGGGATGCTGACGTGCCCAAGGTCAGGCAGGGACCTGGGCTCTGCGCTGCGGGAACGTCCATTCTCCTTATCTCATCCTGGCGCTCCGGAGCAGGCTGCGACACTGAGAGCCTTGGGACACGGCCCGAGCAGCAGTTTGCAAGGGAAATGCATCTGCCTGCCTGCCATTTCCCTGCTCTGCCGGCTGGGAAACAA
>NW_009213842.1:20597-21524 GCF_000690835.1 Fulmarus glacialis
GCCCGTGTCTGGAAGGAGCGAGTGGCTGCCAGGGACCAGGCACGCCACCAGACCTTCCCTCCCCTTCCCCTCCCTAGATGATGTATTTCTGCCATTCTCCGCTGATTACCATTTATAATGTTAATAATCCCCCTGAATTCCCTCATTATCACGGCTAATGACAGGAGCACTAAGTGCCGGCGCTTTCCCTTTCCCACTATTACCGAACAAAGAGGCTGATGCAGGAGAAAAGGGACAATTTTCTCAGGCTGGTCCTTTCCTCTCTAAACGTCCCCGTCCCCTCTGGCACCTCGCCCGGGTACGGAGCTGATGGCACCACCATGCACGGCCCTTGCTCGGTGGGGCAGGGGAAAAACGATGCTTTAGAGCTAATGAACCCTGCCTGATAAACCTGCCGGGGGCGCGGAGAAGCGAGGGACCCCTCAGCACTGCAGGTGGGACCTCGGCGCTTGGGTTGGGGTGGAGGAGCACCATCTCCAGCACGCGGGCAGCAGGGTTGTGCGGGTGGACATGGGCCATCTCCATCCCCATCACCCTGGAGCACCCAGACCCTGGGTCTGTCTCCCAGAGTCAGCAAGTTCACAGCTTTGCAGCTTCTCCCTGCATGTCACCTCTGTCCCTCTGTGTCACCGTAGGGCTGGACACCTCCACCATCACGTCCTTCACCACCTCGGTGGCCCTGGACTATGAAGAGACGCTCACTGCCACGGCCACAGGTAGGAGGTCAGCAGCCACCCAACTCACCCTTGTGCCGTAGCCGGGGCTGGGGGCTTACTGGGGGAGAACCGTGTCTTCTGTGTCCTCCCGTGACCCCAGCACGGTCACCCTGGGGTCCTGCCGCACGTAGGTGAGGCTCGGGGGGTGACATTGCCCACGGCAGGGGCTTGCCATGGGGCTGCCGCGGTGCTAGAGGCTGCTGCCGTGGGC
>NW_009213842.1:21841-22241 GCF_000690835.1 Fulmarus glacialis
GGCCAGGGGTTGCTGGAGCGGCCCCCCCCCCAGGCCTGCGTGTCCCCACGCTTGTCCCAGCAGTGACAGACGGCAGGGACCAGCCTTCCCAGGCCACCGAGGT
This sequence comes from Fulmarus glacialis, assembly GCF_000690835.1. Lineage (NCBI taxonomy): Eukaryota > Metazoa > Chordata > Aves > Procellariiformes > Procellariidae > Fulmarus > Fulmarus glacialis. The sequence goes on from NW_009213842.1 coordinate 21,945, forward strand.
GGCCACCACCGCCCTCCTTACCGTCGAGCAGGAAAGTAAGTGTGCGGCCACTGCTAGTCCTGCACCCCCCGGGGTCCACGTCCACCCCATATCCCCAGGGCTCACCCCACAGCCCTGGGAGTTACCCCATGCTCCCAGGGGACTTTCCACATCCCCTGGATTTACCTCATTCTCCCAGGGCTCACCCCACTTTCCCAGGGGATCTCCGGCACCCCACGGTTCACCCCACGTTCCCAGGGTTCACCTCATGCCCCCAGGGAGTTGCCCCACACCCCCAGGGGCTCACCCCACATCCCC
>NW_009213843.1:0-17221 GCF_000690835.1 Fulmarus glacialis
GGGGGGGGTGTGTCTTTTTCCACCCACCGGGGGTGAAGTGAGTCGCTGGGCCAGGCTGGGTCTCCTCGGCCCCGGGGGCTTCCAGCCTGCTCCCGGCTCTGTGCCCCGCGGTGGGGTGTAGGGGCAGCAGTCGTGCCAGACTTTGCTCACGCTCGCTTGTCCTTGGCCGGCTCGAAGCGTGGGGCATCCCTTTATCGCTGGAGGGATCTGCTACACCTGGCACTGGCTGTAAGTGTCTGACTTATTTAGCATGTTGTAGTTGTCTTGAAAGGCTTCGTGAGCCCGGGTTTTGCACGGACGCTGTGAATGTAATTCATGGCTCTGAAGAGGTTACAGGTGTTTGTTTGTGTTGTTTAGACACGAGAGGAGAGTCGTAACCCTCGGCTGAGTTCCCAGCTCCTGCTTGTTGGCTGACCTTGGGCAAATTACTTTTTCTCTGCATTCTCAAACTGCACATCTGCTGATTTCATACAGTAATTGAGTGCTCTTAGGGTTCTGAAAAACTATGGGAATAGAAATGCAAAGTGAAGCTTGAAAATGACGTTGACCTTGTCTTGCAGTATGCTTCCCTGAAGGCCAAAGTCAGGTCGCCGCTTTCTTGCAGTAGCTTATCTGGGATGACAGCACTGTTGACGTGCATTTTGCAAAAATGCGTTGGATTGACAAGGCACTGACATCTGTAACAGGTCTCTACAAAGTCTGTTAGTAATGGAGCATCCCACCAGGTTACACATTTCCCTTTAGCACCACTCTGCAAGGTAGGACATTACTATTGCCCCCACTTAGATGGGAAACTGAGGACCAGAGCACTCCAGCAACTACCCCAAGGTTGCACAGGAAACCTGCAGCAGAGCAGGAAACCCATCTCACGTCTCCTCAGTCCCAAGCCAGCAGCTTAACCACCGGGCCTTCCTGCCCTCTGGTTGTGCTTTTCTTCACGTTCAACAGAACTGTTCACTCTGAATTTGAAAGATGTGTACTGAATGAGGCTTCTGAACTAAGGAGTTCATAGTTTTAATTCAGTTGTCCTGGGGGCATACTGAAGGGATGGAGACTTCCTGAGTGGCTCTGCAAGGAGACCTTGTTGGTAAATCAGGTTTTAAGACTTTCTGGAAGAAGTAAACGGAAGTGTTTGGTAGCCAGAGGGGGAAGGCTCTTCTAGCCTCTGAAGCTTGTAGAAAGAGGAGATGAGAGTCAGAGAAGCAGAGATCGGAAAGAGATCATAAAATTGGTGTGCAGGAAGAAGTGGAATTGGGTGCTGCCTTGAAAGTGATGGTTCAGAGCATGCATTTGTGTTGTGATGAAAACTTGAAGCCTGAAGTTTGAGATTGGCCCAAATACCTTTCTTACCTCACATGTGAGCAGCGATGGTCTCTGCTCATCATGACTTGTTGATGCAGAGTTGTGCTGGAGACAGACTGTGGGCAGCACTGTAAATGGCCCCGAGCAATGTGGCATTTTGGACTTAGCAGATTTTTGAATGATGTGGGGATTATTTCTTGTTAAGGGGAAAAGCCTTTATATTGCATCCAGGCTGCTTCTCAAAAATTCCCTTTCCCAGCTCTCAGGACCCTGAGGAAGCACTGATAACAAGGACTGGCTTGACTGGTTTGCAGCTTTGCAGAAATCTCATGGACTCACTCACTTACTCTGGAAAAGGTTCATAAGGGGCTTTGGCATAGGTTTTCTTTCTCTCGGAAACTCACTTTCTGCATTAAATGTAAAAACTACCTGCCTTCTTGGGTGATTTAGGTGCTGCCGGAGCAGGATGCAGTCTCCAAGCTGCCGTCTTGCAGGGGCAGGGACAGTGTGTGCCTGCTCAGTGGGTGCTCGGGCTCTGCGCTCACAACCTGTGAGCCACGGCGGGGTCTGCGGGGTTTGATGTGTTGAATCGTGGGAGACCAGTCACCTTCTGGAGACCGTACAAGGCCTAACCTGGAGATATTGTGATCTTTTCTGTTTTGAAACCTGGTGTTTGTGTCCTCAAGGGCCCTGCGAGCTGACCCCAGACAGTCTGTCTGCGATGCTTTCTGGAGGTGCGACTGAGCTTGGGCAGACCTGCCTGAACTGGCTTTAAACTCACTTGTTCAGGCACCGATAGCTGGTGTAACCACAGCAGCGTGGTTGCTGGTGAATGCTCACCAGAGCCCCAAGCAGTTTGGCAGCAGGCACGCTCATAGCTGTCTTGTTATCTGTTCCCAAACTAGTTAGCTTTAATCCAGCCGTGATAGATCTGCGTCAGGTTGTGGTTGTACCGGCATTTACAGTGTGGAGAAACCAGCACCCTCTCTTGGATCCCAATTAACTCCTAGTTGTAAGCCACAAGTCATCCTTTCTGCCATCTAGCAGCACATACCTGCCCTCTGGCATAGGTGGAAGAGGGATGAAGTGTTTCATTGTGTATTTTTACATTAATAAACTCCCCAGAGAAGTTTGCTTCTGGGGGGAATCTAGCTCTTTGCAGCCTGTTGGCGTCCTGCATAGGAAAATGGTTAGCATGTGTTTTTTGAGCAACAGACTCTTTAAAAACAAAGGACGCTGACTAGTTTTGATGTTTTCTTCCTAACGCACAGTCCATTTTATTCAAAGGTTGAGGTTTTCTTGTTTGTTTTTTAATTTGGAAATAACCTTGGTGGTGTTCCCTTGCAGATGAATGAAGACTTCCCCAGCCTCGGGAGCCCCAGCTGAGCTCTTACAGAGGCTTCTGATCTAGCTGAGCCAAGAGCTTTGTGTGGGTAGAGGACGTGAGTCAACAAATGGTCTCTGTGAGTTGCCAGGAGCTGCTACCCTCCTTGACCAACTCTTCCCTGCTAGAGAGCTTTGCCAGTGCTCTGCAGCGCAGCATGCCACCATCCCTTCTGTCGGGGCACAGCAGCGAGAGGGCATCCAGCCACCCAGAAGGCTCTGGACATCTCCTTGCAGGCAGCACCAGCTGAAGGCACCCCGCTCCCCCTGTCCGGTGCAAAGGGGGAAGACACAAAACCCCAAGTCACTGTCTGCGAGGCTCACCTCAGGCTGCCTGACTTCTGCAGCAACCTCTCCCAGGACTTCATTCCCACCCTGGAGGAGATTGAGGAGTTCCTAAGGGAGAAGGCTGAGTTCCTCAAAGACGAAGCAAGCGAGCTTCACCCAGCTGGAGGGAAGGTCGAGATCAAATCTGAGATTAGCTTAGGTAGCTCTGGGGGACAGCCCGTCTCCAGTGTGGTTCAAGAAGAAGATGCCTCAAACGCTGCTCAGCCTCGAGGGACAGCTGATGGTAGTGACCAGGCAGTAGCCACTGGGAGCATTCCTGTTGTCCTCCAAATCCAGCCTCTCCAGATGGACAGTGGCAGCCCGCTAGCACAGAGTGCTACAGGTGGTGTCAGGGTGGCCCAGCTGGTTATCAGCTTGCAGGGCCAAAATCTGTCCCTCCTCCCTCAGGTCCAGCCCCCTGTGACCGTCACGGACCAAAAGTATGTCAAAATTGCCCCCCTGCCAGTCGCCATGAGGCCAGGGGATGTGCAAGAGGTGGAGGCAACGCCTAAGAATCAGAAAGCCCCCCCTTCCCTCGTCCGTGTCCATAAGTGCTCGCACCCGGGCTGCGGCAAGATGTACACGAAGAGTTCCCACCTCAAGGCTCACTTTCGTCGGCACACCGGCGAGAAACCCTACACTTGTGCTTGGCCCAACTGTGGCTGGCGGTAAGTGGGAGTTGCGGGACTCTGTGCGAATGGGTGTCCTTGCCAAAGGCCTGCCCTTGCTTGCCAAGATGCAGGAGAGCTCTTGGCTAGTGAAAATCCTGGATAAAATCACAAGTTTTCTTTTCTGAGTGAATTATAGGTGAGAGCTGGAAGGAGGCCTGGAGGAGTAAAGTTTGTTGAGCGCTTTGGGTAGTTTTCACTCAGTCCAAAAGTGCTGAAAACCTCCAGCTGGGGAAGCATAGCTGACACTACACTCTCCCAAACACCCCAAATCCCCCTTGAACTGGATGCCTATATACCCCCTGGTGATGCAGCTTTTCCACCTGATGTTGTAATTTTGTAAGCTTTCTCTGTCTAGTTCAGGACAATTTCTGCAGCTGGGCTACAAAAATGGCTTTTCCCATTAATATTTGTGCCAGGAAATAGGAGTCTCACTGCTTCCTCAGAAACCAGAGCACAGTTCTGTGTTTGTTTAGCAACCTTTTGCTTTCTCTTGCTGTTTGCCTGCCCTGGCTGCTTGTATCCCTCAGACACCTGTGGCTCTGTAGCATATCTCCATGTTGCCTTTACTTTTGTTTGCTCTGCACGTGATGGTGGTTGTCATTTTCTTTCATCTGTGTTCCCTAAATTAACCCTGCTTCTTAATCGCGCTGCACTTCTCTGATTATTTTTCTGCTGTGGTGTTCTCTTCCTGGTACCGTGTGCCTGTCCTGGGGGGCAGGATGCTCAGTACAGCCTTTGGCAAGAAGGGCTAATAGTCCTCAGGTCTTGCATAGCACTTTTCATCAGCAGATCTCAAAGCATATCACAAAGAAAACTGGTGCTGGCAGCACTGAGCTTTCCTGGTTTCTTATGCAATGCTTTGGCATGCACTCGCTGCCTTGTTTCCCTGAATGGTGTCTTATGGCTTCTGTCTCGGGGTGGTGAAATTCTGGAAGGTATGAGACTAGATCTGAATTTTGGGACTTCTTCTTGCCAAGCTGCTGTCCCTTTGCCATCAGCAATTGTTTCTCCATTTCACCTATAACCGCAGTATGTGTTTATAGGCATCGGCTCCTTTTCCAGTACCAACCAGTACTGCTAAACCCTCCTGCACCTGACTCTCAGAGCCTGGGGATTGAGGAAGGGGACAATGGCAATCACACAAGCATCACTTTTCCCTCTGGGAAGGAGGAAGAGGATGGTGCTAGCCTGTAGAATAGCATCCTGCAGGCTGTCCACTGAGTTGCTGTGCTCTGCTTCACTTGCTGCCCTGCTCTCCCCCTCCGTGGGAGCAGTTATACTATCGAGTGATGTACTCAGCTGCGGCTGGGGTTCTCTGAGCCGTGCTCCCTTTTCTAGATGTGGCCCTGACTGTAAATATGTGTGTCATTTCTCCTGGCCCTGCTTTCTATGAGGAGCTGAGACCTTGGAACTTACTTCTTGCAATAAAACTGGAAAATAAGTCAGTGGTTTGTACGGAAGACCTGAGGATGGCCTTGGGACACATTTTGTTTTCACAGAGCCTTTTGTGAGCAGGCGCAGTATTTACTGTACCAGGTGTGAGCTTGAAATCCTATCTCTGGGAGTCTGGGGTTACATCTGAAGCTCCTTGCTTTGTGCTTCTTTGCGTGGGCATGTTTCAGCCAGATGGAAAAACCCTTCCGTCCTAATACTCCTGCCATCTGTGTTGGCTCCTTAGAGGCAAACCAGGAGTAAATCCTGTCCAGTCCTCCTCTCCAGCACTCCCCTGACACTCGGACATGCAAAGCATGCTGAAGTCACACCAGCTCCTAGGCCTCGTTGAGACCTTTGAGGTGGCACTCATAAAACTGCTGTGGACCAACTCAGTGCAGGTGCCCCCATGTCTGGATCTGTGCATGCCAGGTGGAAGAAACCGTGCAGGAGAATTAAGTGGGGGCATGCATGTGGTTAAAGGGACTTTCCAGGCTGTTCAGCTGATCTGATCCAGGTGTGGGAATTACACAGACAAGCAGTCTGAACACTGTGTATTCCTGTGGTCCTTGTTACTGCATCCTCAGAACAGCAGTCAACTTGCTTTGGCATGGAAACCTCTGCTTCTGTGCTCCAAGCTGGGTGCGTTTGCTTTTCCTCCCTTGTGCTTGGTACTTAAGCCAGCTCACAGGCTGCTTCTCTCTCCCCAGCTCCCAGTCCAGCCCAGGCTGACAGTGAAAACTCATTGCCATTCTGAGAAACAAGGGGATGCTCAGAGTTTGCAAGGAGAACCCACACTCTCTCAGGAAAAACAAGCCTTCTCTCAACAGCGATGTTCTTCTTGGCTGGATGTGGGAAGTTATAGTAAAGCCTTTCCACGAAGGCTTCTGAACTGTGTCCTAGTCACTGCCAGCCTGGACTGGTGCCCCAAAAAGCAATTTCTCTCAGCACCTGGCCTTGGGGCTGTCAGCTCCCAAAAGGTTTCAGCAAGTCTAAAGCAAAGGAAGGACATAGTGTCCTTTAAGGAAAGAAATGAATTCTTTTCCTCTTTCCTGTCTCTAAATCAAATCACCCCTTGGAGGGGTTTATTTCTTTCCATTCCTCCAGCAGGAGCTGGGGTACCTGTGCCTCACTGGTAGATTGGATGGAGCAGAACAGAAATGACCTGTCCGGGGTCACCCCAAGAGGCTGTGGCAGAGACAGACCTCAGCCTCCCACGTGCCGGGGCCCTCATGTTCACTGTCCTGTCTAGCAGCGAAAGCTGGATCCACCGTGCTTCCCTTCTCCTGCAGGTTTTCCCGGTCGGATGAGCTCTCCCGTCACAAGCGCTCCCACTCCGGTGTCAAGCCATACCAGTGTGCCGCCTGCGAGAAGAAGTTTGCCCGCAGTGACCATTTAGCCAAACACGTGAAGATCCACCGGGGCCAGCCATACAGCCAGCGGACACTTCAGGGCAGCAGCAGAAGTTAAGTCTTGCTGCTCATCCTTGCAAGGCTGAGTCCAGGAGGCCCCGAAGCCAGGCAAACAATGCAAAAAACACTACGTTAATGAAGAGGGGGAAATGACTTTCTTTAACAAATTATAGGAAGCCCACTGTTATGCAGCTGTTCAAGGATGACCTATAATCAGGGCCTGTTTCTGGTATTACTGTCCCTCTCTTAAATATATGTGATGGAAACCTAAGTTAACTCAGAGTGAGTGTGTTTGTAGGGAAGTGGGGCTGGGGTACAGGACAGCTTTACAAGATCCCTTCGCACAGCTTGTGGATGTCACCTGTCTGCTGCAGTGTGACAGGCAAGAACTGGCTTACGGCTCTCCATCCCCACCGTGGGGCATCCCCTGGGCTGCTGCAGCTGCGAGTCACGCTGGCCTCCTAAGGCTCTGGGTCAGCAGCATTTCGGAGACAGCCAGAGAGGATTTGTTCTGGCTGGACTCGCTCACAAACGGGTGTGCATCAGCCCATCTGGCAGGGTGGCATCCAGGCAGAACCGTGGATGGATGGGGGGGGTGTTTGTGTGTTGTGCGGCAGCTGCGGGGGCTGAAGGCAGATGTTGGGGACGGCTTTTCCAGTGTGGTTGAGGTGGTGGTTGCGTTTTCCCTAACTCTGCTTTTCTGTGTTGGTGGTTTTTCAACTGACTGGCACTGGGTGTGCTGCTGTCCTTGGGGAGTGTGACGTTGTGGCTACGGTTTAAGGGGGACGGGAAATGCATCTGTTCATCTCACTCAATAGTGCGTGTTGAAAGGGGATCAGCAGAAATGTAAGCAGCACCAGCAGAGTCCTTTTTTACATGCTAGTGTGAAAAAACAGCAGTATGGAGAGACACCAATGTGTGTGGACCCACAGAAGAGTGTACGCTCCGGTCAGGGGGAGCAGTACAGCTCGCAAGTTGCTGACGTCCTTTTTGTATTTGACTTCTGGTTAATTAAAGGCCAACTCCTTGCTACTGTGCCAACATCCTGAGCTTTTGCAAACATCTGGGAGGGAATTAGGTGCTTGTACAAAGAAAGAATAAGCGTCAGGAGTTTGAGCTAGGCAGTGTGCCCTTTCTACGTGGCTTTGCCAGCATGTCTCAAACTGATATTTAGCGCCTGCAGGCTCTTTTCAACTCAGGTGTGCTCGTGCCGTTCCGCTGTTACCCTAATGCTCTTCCAGAATAGGACTTCATGCACTTGTCTCAAGCTGCCCTTGAGCTGGCTTTAGTGAGGAGTGTTGGGTTGTACCCAAAATAAGGACAGGGAAATGAGCTAAACTCTTTTCCCTGCCCCATGGAGGGCATGTTTGTACAGCAAAGAGGTTGTTCTCTGGTCCCTGCAGCCCTTTTCGAGGGATGACTCTGCGGAAGGAAAAAGCCAGTCTAGTGGGGATGGATATAGTGTCCTGCTCGAAGGGTTGGTACAAGCATCTCTGGACGAGACCAAACTTCTGCGTGAGAAACACAAGCTTGTAAAGCAGTCCATCGTAGTGACAGTGTTGTGTGGCTGGAGATGTTTGCTGTTGGTGGCTGCTCCTTCCTCAGCGCAGTGACCAGAGCTCTTCCAGCTGTGTTGAGAAGCTACCACAGTGTGACTTCAGGGAGAGAAGGAACAAGGGAGCTGAAAATCCTTGATTTATTCTTAGTCTAGAATATTTGGGGATGCTTATGCTGCCCCTGAAGGAGATGCTGCTGCTGTGGAGACTGAAGATGGATGAGGTAGGGCACTTTCCACCACTGAGGTTCTCTGGTGCACTGATGGTCCCCATAATGAACTTGTTTCTCCTGCTGTTTGTTGTTCTAGTGCTGCAGGGCCATGGTCCAGCCCAGGACCTGGTGCTGCGGGTCACTATACAAGCACCAAAGAGGAGGGTCTGCTTCCCCCATGCCTTTGGCCCCTATAAACGAAAAAAGTTTCTCTGAAGTAGAAACTTCAGTGTGCAGAAACGGTGTTTCTGCAGAGGAGAAACGTTACTAAAGCTGGCTTGGGGTTTGGATTCTTCATTGTAAAAACAGCAGGCCAGCAGCTGAAGAAAGGCTTGCTGGCCAGCTTCCAGCCCCAGCGTAGCGGGGAACTGACTTGTGGCTCACCCAGCTGCAAGGCTGCAGCGTGAGCCGCAGCTAATGGATCTGCTGTTAGGGGTCCAAAGAGCTGCCGTGCCCGGGTTGCGTGTTTCTCGGAGAACACCTGCATTGCTTGCTTTCCTAATCCCCAGGCGGGAGAGCAGGGTTTACGACAGAAATAGCTGGAGCCACGCTGCTTGACTTCAGATCCAAGCTTTCCCCAAAGGTCTGGGAGGGCTGGTTTCTGGATCCCAGCTTAAACTCCTTCATCCTTAGCTCTCCAAAGAGCTGCCGTGCCCGGGTTGCGTGTTTCTCGGAGAACACCTGCATTGCTTGCTTTCCTAATCCCCAGGCGGGAGAGCAGGGTTTACGACAGAAATAGCTGGAGCCACGCTGCTTGACTTCAGATCCAAGCTTTCCCCAAAGGTCTGGGAGGGCTGGTTTCTGGATCCCAGCTTAAACTCCTTCATCCTTAGCTCATAAGTGGGTAGGTGTGGATAGGCTGAAGGGAAAGTAGCTGCCTGCAGCGGGGTTTCTTTCCTGTGTGTGCAAGTGGAAGTGTGTAAGACCTGCAACCCTCATGTTGACTCTTTGGAGAGAGCTCTTCCCTCTGGGGAAGGAAGGCAGCTTTTGCAACGATTAGCTGGAGATGTGGGCTTGCCTCGGGCAGCGAGCGCTCTCCCCACGCACCGTGAGTGCTCCCACCTCTGCCCTGGCCTGGCCAAGCGTGACCAGATGCCAGCAAGAAACACAGCCCGAGTTCGTGTGATGCTGAACCTCTAATGATGAGCCAGAGGAGACAGGTATGCAAGAGTCTATTTTGGGTTGCCTTTTGTTTTAGTGGATTTTTGCCTGACTAGGAATTCACTTCATACCCTCTTTGCTTGAGGGCTCTCTTCGGAGGCCATATGCCAACATGACTCATGCCCGTTTCGTGCTTTTATCTGTCCCCCTTTGCTCTTCTCCCTCACTCCAGACTCTTTCACAGCACTCCCTGTTCATTTTGGACCTGCCCCATCCTGCCTCCCTCCGCTCTCAGCCGAAGGCGACTGGGGAGGTTGCATGTTTCCAAACTGTGAAGCAAGAAGAGCTGTGCCTCATCGTTAGTCCGAGGCCCTTCTCTGTTCTCCAGCAGCTTATCTGCTGAGCAGCTCTCGCAGAGTCCACACCGGTCCCGGGGTGGATCTGGCGTGGAAGACAGGGCTGGGAGTGCTGGCAGTAGTGACTTGCAGCTTACCTGGTTTGTTTTGCCATTCCTTTTAAACAAACCGCAAAGGGAGGGGAGAGGTTTTTATAAAATAAAATACCCTAGATACGTATCTCTTGTGCAATGCATATTATAGTCTCACCTGCTTCCCTCTGGGGGCTTTGGATGAATGGCTTAAAAGGTTTACTGAAGGCTCTGTAATTACCTATCCTTTGCTCCAGTGAGGATATTACTCCACAGCAGAAAGGTTCGTTGTGGAAGTACAGATGAGATCTGTGGCATCAGAAGGGATGAGGACCCTTCTGTCTTCCCACAGACAAAAATACTCTGGAGCTGCCAAGAGGTGACAGCCCTTGTGTCACCGAGGCTGCTGGGTTATAACCCTGGCTCCATCTCAGATGGTGCTGTAAAGCGAACGGGGATGTGTGCCCGCTACCTCCCTGTTGGAGGAGTGGGAATGGGAGGAACTGGTTGCCTTGTGCTCAAAGTGAAAAGGCTGTCAGGTTGCTAAGCAGTGCTTTTTAAGAAATTAAACGCAAGCAGACAGGAATTGTAGCAGGGCAGGACGTGGGAGAGCACGAAGAGAAATTCAGGCAATGTTTCTAAATTTGCAGCTATGGCTCTGGATATAGCAGTACGCAGTGCAGAGTCCTCCATCTTCAGCAGCGTAAGTGACAGCACTGACATCCCCAAGCTGCAGCCCACGTGGAGCTCGTGCTTCCTTTGGGATGAGATAAGGGCCAGTGCAAATCCACAGTTTGGGTTAAGGCCCCTTTGGAAATATACCTCCAAGATGGATCATAGCATTAGATTTTTCTGGTTTTGTCCCAGTAAAATCAGAACTAGATTTTTATTAACAACTCTCCCTTCCGGAGTCCAGTTTTATTTGGGGCAAATGCAATTCTTGGCGTAGTTTCCCTTTCTCCTGGTGGTTAAGCAGCAGAAGCTGGCTTGGGGCAGGGAGCAAACTGGAGCCTTGAGTTTTCTCAGAACAGGAAAGAGCCTTTGTGGGCATGGGACCGCGCAGACTGGAAAACATTTGCAGGAGCAAAGAGGGTCAGTTGAGGGTTCCTCAGCTGCCTTGCCAGCTGGGCCAGATCCTGGCCCTGAGTAACAAAAGATTGGAGCTGGTAATGGGAAACAGTTGGAGAAGGTTTGCAGCCCTATAAGCAAGGCGTTAACCCTTGAGTGGCTCAACAGCGCTTCTTGGGCCTGAAGCTGGAAGCAAAAGGGACACGAGGCCCTTGTTGGTTTGCATGTGTCCCGGGACGTGGTTCAAGCTCTTCTGGAGCCACAGGTAAGCACGAAACACAACATTTCCTTGCAAAGAAGTGAGGTATATCATGGCCTTGAGCTGCAGCTGATGCAATAGCTCACACCTGATGCTCTGCTCGCCTCTCCCCTCTGTCAGCCGGTGCGCAGGCTCCTGGGGAGCTCCCGGGAGCTACCGCCCGGGGAACAGAGGGGTTAAGGGCACAGCAAAGCTTAATGAAGAAAAGAGCTAAATTAAAACAGCTGGCTGGATTGACTTGGCCTGGTCATGCTGGATGACTTACTGCTTCATAATCAGCTTTCTAAGTAGGCACAAGTCAGCTCGCAGGGAGGCAGGAGCAGGGAGGAACATCTCTCTGTAGGAATAAGGCTAATAAGTGGTTGGCTTTTGTTCGTCGCTTGCCCTGCAGGGCTCAGTGATCCCAACGCCAGGCTGGGTGCTTGTTTTTAGCATGGACTTCGGACAGGTTGTTTGCAGGGATGCATCTTTCCTAGGAGCTGCTCTCCACTGCCTGTGCAGGTAAAACACTTTGCTTCCTGCTGTTTTGTCCAAGCTGCTTTGCTGGGGGAAGGTTCCCGGCTGATGTGATAAATTTCCTGGCTGGAGCCCCGCAGGAGAGGATGGAGGTGACGGTATCTGGTCAGCCGTGCCATTTCTTATTGTTTGATCCAGGAACTGGGCAGTGGTACAGAAAGGGTTTATCCTTCCCTGCTTCCCTGGAAAATCCACCCTGGAAAATCCACTTTTTTTGGCTTAGAAAGTACATGGTGGGAGGGGGGGAAATCAGATATGCGATTCAACATCCACGGATCTGTGTTCACTTTTGGAAACGTTGGCTTTTCTCTGTGAATTACACCAATTTCTCCCCAACTGCAGTTTCACAGCTCCTTGCTAAGAGAGCTGAGCACACTGCAGTCTGCTTCTCACCTCTTCTATTTCAGACCTTGGGTTGTTTGCACAAACAACAGGCTCTGAAATGAAATTCTAGATGCCGTTTAAATGGTCACGATGGGTCCTGACTTTGCCCTGTTGTTACCAGCTGTGACGGTGCTGTTGGGTCGGGCCAGGAGGAGAACCAGTGAGGTTTTTAAGACTTGTATCTGGGAATTTTATTCAGGATGTGGGAAGTTCACAAGGGGAATTGTGCTTTTAGTAGGAGAAGGGCTGTGTAGATAACACGGTGGAAACTAGTTTGGTAACGTTGTGTAATAACTAGAGATCCTTTGGTGCACAGCTTTAGGGCTTAACTTCCATAAGCACCTGAAACCACCTCCAAGCCTATCTGAGTCAGTGGAGACTAGCCCTTCTGAAAAAAACAAAAACAGCCTTTCTCCCGCTGTGTCTAGTTCCTCACTGTGTAGTGAAGTTCTCGTGTAACTGGATAACTTTGCTTTTTCCTGAAATGAAATATTGAACGTACCTTTGAATACTAACAGCTGTATGATCTGGCCATTGCACGTCCTGTTCAGCAAAGTATTTAACTCTACAGCAGTGAACTCCCCTGCATGGCTGTCTGCTGATAAGCCTCAGACTTGCCCCAGTCAAATATCTCCTGGGGGACTGGAGATGGAGGCTCGTGGACTGGATTAGCCACCCTGCACCTGCTGCAGGACGCTGAACTTCCTCTCTCCCTCTTATCTGCCCTGAGCATGCAGATTGCCCGGTCCTCGAGGCAGGGGCTCTTGCATTCGTAGACTCAGAAATAACAAGGGTTTGAAACCAGCACAGATCTGTGGCTTTTTTGAGAGCATTAGCAAATACCAAAGCAGAGGCAGAGCTGCCTCTGCAAAGGAAACCCAGAGAACAGTGCAAAAAGGCTTTATCGGGTCTGAGAAATACGAGATCATTGGCAGCTTGGGCGTGAAAGAGAACACGAGGATGTTAACGCAGGATGGTAATGCTCAGTTACTTCTCCATCCTCTTCAAGGTGCTCCTTTTAGCTTCAGCAAAGGCAGCTGGTATTTGTGGACTCCTCTGTGCCCTGTAATACTCCGCCGGGCATCCTGCAGCATCTTCGGGAGCTCTCTGAAGTGATGACTTCCCACGTGAGCAAGTGCCACCGCATCCTGGGACATCGGGGGTGGCATCTCTGCGAGAAGCGTGGTGTTCACCTGGGTCGCAAAGCCGGGGCTTTGCTGTGGGTTGCGATCGTGGTGTGAAGCTGCTCTGAACCGAGTGACAGCAGATTTCCTGCTGTAAAACTTGTCAGGTTGATGACTAGCACCATCTAGGCCTCGTAGGCAAACTAGCACTCGTGCCCACTTTTTGGTAGAGCTTCTGTAGGGTCGGGGGGTGGTCAGCAGCCCCAGAGCCAGACCTTCCCGCTGCGCGTCTGTGCTGCTGTGTGACTTGGGCTGCTCCGGCCGCTTGTGTCCAGCATCCCGGCTTTCCCGCAGGGCACTTCTGAAAGCAAGCGGGGGGCTTGCCTTCCCCACCTTTCACCTCCGAGGATGTCTTGGAGCTGTGGTATAAGGCACTAATATTGGTAACTGAAGCCTTAGTGATCCGAGAAGGTGTTAAACTTCCTGACAGCATCTCTCCTGAGAGCGTGATGAATGGATTTTCGTTGTGAAACTTTAAAAACCCACAAACAACCCTTCCTTGGTCTAAAGGCTTTTCCCTTGTGAGCGTATCCTCTCACTAATGAGGCACGAAACCTCTCGTACCTGTTATGCTTATTTCATGACTTTTAGGTTCCCAGTACTTCTGCAAAGCTCGGTCTTGCAGTTGGGAGCTGTATTAAAAGAGCATCTCCAAATTCTGGAACAAGGCCTCATTAGGGTCTGATTAGCTGTTGCATAGTTTTCTGGCTTTCCCGGTGCCTGTGCTTCCCCGCTCCCTCCTGTCACACTCTCAAGCCAACGACCACGTGATGGCAAAGTCAGAACCTTGCAGTAAGAGAAGTCATTGCTTTTAGAAATCTCTGCGCTTTTCTGACTGGGTTGTCCTGTGTTTTCCTAGAACTGGCAGTTACGTATCCCTTCATGACTTTGTCCTTGCCTCAGAACTTGCAAAAATCTATTTCTAGGTGCTGCTGTCTGATTAACCTTCACCAGAAATCCCAACTGAAATGTATTTGTTTGACTTCCTTTTTCTGCTGCCTCTTTCTCTTTAAAATGCTTCTGCAAGTGAGCTGCTTTTTAAAAGGTCTTTGCATACAAGCTTTTTCCAAACCCTGTCTTGTTGCCTGCTTTATTTTATTCCATCCCTTTGTCTGTCCTATATTTTTTCCCTTGTGATGTTGTCTAAGATAGGAACAAGCCCACGTTGGATTGCAAACCCACGGCAGGGGAAGCAGAACAAAGTGAGAGTTGCACAAAGTAGGAAATTTATTATCCCTCTAAAAAAGATGCTTTGATTGTTTGTCAGTGGAGTCACCCCAGCTGATACCTTTAGGTCCCTTGTATGCTAGGACTGAGTGGAGTTGATTTTTGTGTACTCTCCCTCTTCCATGGCAGCCTGTAGTGTCTTTTTGGGTGCAGCTCATGCATTGTTTCCTAAATGAGTGCTAAGGAAATACGAAATTTTTGGGTGTGCTGATAGATTTTGCTGATGGCAAGTGGAAACAAAGCCAGGGAAGAATCTGGAGTTGTGGTGGTGTGCTCAGAGATGGAGCTCTGCTGTTTGCCTTACAAAGCGTGTTCGGACCCCACTTGAGTCTGGCACGTGTGCTGAAACACCGGGTTTGTGTGATCACATATCTTGTGATATGTTCCTTTTTGGAGCTGTATCATTCTCCCACTTTGCGAGTAAGTGATGCTCCGTGCCAAATGAGGAAAAGATACTCAAAGAAATGGCATGGTGTGCGCCAGTCCCGTAGGTTGTTCGTCACTGCAAAGGCTACAGGAGCTCCCAGAGAAACCAGCTGGTTTCAGGAGCGCTCCCCGAATGAGGTGTGCAATCCCAGGTGCTGGTCCTTTCCCAAACAAATGGATTTAGCTCTGTTTGAGGTACACACATGCAGATGTTGGCAAACCTCCCATCTGTGACTCTACAGGAAGAGTCCTGAGAAAGCACAGGGCTTTTCTTTGTTTTCCTCTTTTTTTTTTTTTTTTATTTGGGGTGGGAGAAGGAGTCCAACCTCTAAACAGAGCAAGAGGTTAGGATGGAGCACAGCAGAACAAGATAAGAGGGATGGGCACAGGGAAATGCTTGACCGAAGGCTTGTGGTGTGTGTTAGCAAGTCTGGCTCACCCGTGGAGTGGTGTTTGAGTCATCTGCAGTGCAGAAGACCAGGTAGAGGTGAGGAGGCTACGGCTCAGTGCCATGGGAAAGGGCCTCCTGAGCTCCAGACCTTTGT
Source organism: Fulmarus glacialis (assembly GCF_000690835.1). Classification (NCBI taxonomy): domain Eukaryota; kingdom Metazoa; phylum Chordata; class Aves; order Procellariiformes; family Procellariidae; genus Fulmarus; species Fulmarus glacialis. Next base: position 15,431 of record NW_009213843.1, read on the forward strand.
TCCTGGGTCAGTGCTTCCTGGCTTGGGCATTCCCAATGGAAAAGTGCTACTGATAATGTGCTCTGTGGAGATAATGACTGATGCTTTCCACGGGAAAAAGAAAAGAAAAACAGCACATGCTTTCATTTCAAAGGGGTTTTAATTACTTTGAAAGCTGAAGAAACTGATTCTGGACTTCTGTGGGGGATTTTCTTGTCCTTTTTCCTTACCTTTTTCTTTTCTTCTCCTCCCTGCCCAGTCTCTCTTGCACTTTTTTTTTTTTAAATTGAAAGTGGAGGTGGGAAAAATGGAAACTATTCTCTTATTTTAAAATGTGGTGGTTAACTTCTGTAAATAAATAAATAATGGTCAGCTTGGTTGAAAACTTCTCCTTTCCCCATGAGAGAAAGCACGCTTTGGGGGAAAACCCTGTACTTCCCTGTAGTTAAAAGACATCTCGATTCCCTAAACTTCCTTACTTTCATCTCCCTTCTGATCCCCTGTGACTGTGCAGTAAGTGCTGATAAAGGGTTATTTAAAGGTATTGTGAAATGCAACATTGTGTTCCCTGTCTTGCTCCCGAGTTTACAACCCTCCTTTCACTTCATTTGGTTGTCATTTGGCTCCATGAAATGGGACCAGCTGAAGGAGATGGCCTGGTAATGATACAGAATTTGCCTTTGTAGAAACAGCATTAATTGCAGCTGGAGCTGCTCAGGCTTAACCAGGCTCTGAGCTACGACTTGTGTGTTTGGGGACGATGGTGCTTCCCAAACAAAAATGTGCCTGGCTGTGCGGAGCTTTGGCTCGTACCCACATATTGAGCAGGACTCAAGTTTGTGAGAAGGCAGTTGGGTGAAATGTGCAGAGAAGACTTTGTACTAACGCAGCTAACCTTTTACCGGCATGTGTCGAGGAAACTCAAAGCTGCGTGTTTTGGCATGTGCAGTGTTTGACAGTGAAGTGCTGCTTAAATTTTTTCCTTCTCTGCCAATGGGTGGGAATCTGATGGCGAGGCAGCGAGGGCTGTTTGCTCATCGGAGAGAAGTGGGAGAGCACTGCCTTCTCGGCACTTCACCTTCTGCTCCTCATGCCTGATCCAATGGAAAATAACTCTGCTCTCAAACTGGTATGAAGAGTGCTTTTTTAGTAGATACCTCAGGACCGAGACCGATCATCTGTAGGCCAAGGCAGCGCATCTTAGCAATGAACAGTTACCTGGCCATGGAAGAGCAGTTTCCTGGGGACTTGAGTGTGGGCTTTAATGAGCTTCAGGGTGATTAAGGCTGCTGCTGTGTGTGCAGTCTCCTGCCTGCCCTCCTGCAGCAAGCCCGGGATCGCCTCTCCCTTCTGCTTGGTCTTGGGGAGCACGAAGGCATCGCGCCTTTGCCACCAGCGCGTTGGGATCGGGTGAGCCATGGAAAAGATCCAGGAACAGAGAACATCCACAGAGCCCTGGCCGAACCCCGTGGCCTTCTGTGGGGAGTACATCCAGGTGGGTTTCTTGAACTAAGTGGCCTGGTGCCACCATGTTCCCTGGGGAGAACACGAGCATGCGGTAGCGCCTTTCTTCCGGGAAGAAATATTTTTACCTGCCAGTTTCTTGGTATAGGAAAAGCGGGGAGCTCTGCTTACGAGAGCACGTCAGCACCGGCGGCTGAAGAGTGACCGCGCTGGGTTGTCCCGTTCTCCTGAGCCCGTTCTCCTCCCTCCCCTTCACCTCGCTTTGCCCAATAACCTGCCCGGTTGGTGGGATTTCTCTTTTTATTTATATTTTTTTTTTAGTATTTTTTGAATTTTTTTTTAAACATT
>NW_009213844.1:0-587 GCF_000690835.1 Fulmarus glacialis
TGTTTCCCCCCCCCCCCCGCCTGTTTTTGGCCCCCGGGGTGTTACCGGGCTGCCCTGGGTGCAGGGTGTCCCCACCACGGCCCCAGGGACACAGCCAGGGGGGTGCTGGGGTCGGGACCAGCCCGGGGACAGCAGGGGCACTGCACCGCCCTGCCTGGCCAGGGGGAAAATACATCCAGGGCTCTCGCCAAGCCCAGCAGCTCCCTCCTTCTCCAGCAAAAAAGCCCAAATGGAGTGAAAGCTGTTCCGCTCGCTGCAGTCCCCGCTGGGCTGCAGATTTAGGCTGCTTTTTGATTTTTTTATAGTTTATCTTTTCCAGCGCTGCTCTGCACCGGCTCCTGATGACGGACCACCCCAGGAGGGCGAAGGGGAGCTCGTCCCCCACCGCAGCCCAGGAGGTGAGGCCGCCCAGCTGCAGCCAAACACGGCCGAGCCGAAAGGGCGAGGAACTTGCTCCCGGGTGCCTGGAGGGGTCCCGGAATGTGAGCTGTAGATAGGGGAAAGCAGGAGGCTCTGGAAGGCAGCTGGCCAGGACCGCATCCAGGAGGGTGAGGGAGCGGCACGGCCTCGGGCAGACATACCTGTGT
>NW_009213844.1:942-1333 GCF_000690835.1 Fulmarus glacialis
CACCGCGCTGCTCCACCAGCACCGAGCTCCCATGTGAGCCCAGCACCGTCCCTGCTCTCGGCCCCGTGGGAAAGAGGAGAGAGCGAGAGCTGCGCCTGGCCAGAGCCGAGGCACCGGGTACGGCTGGATCCACCCCGGCTCGCCCCCCTTTCCCCGGGATTGCTGCCTGGGGGGGGGGATAGCAGGGAGCTGTGCGCCCGTGGGCGCTGGGGGTGCTGCCGCTCCCTCTCCCGAACTCCGTACATGTGAGTGAAGTGTGAGATTTATGTCCAAGAGGCCCATCGAGCAGATGCTATAAATCACGGCCGCGAGCGCGCCCTGCACCAGCGGCTGAGGAACACTTCACGGCTTATCTTTATTTTATGCCTCTTTTTTCTCCGGCCCTGTTATA
>NW_009213845.1:0-2224 GCF_000690835.1 Fulmarus glacialis
TTGGCGGCCCAGAAGCGTCGGGAGCGCGAGGAGGAGGCGACCGGTGGGAAGCGGTCCCGGATCTCCTCCTACAAGGACTGGGAAGAGGGCCGTGACGAGGCGGGCAGCCCCGAGGAGGATGAGGAGGAGGAGACGGATCGGAGCAGCCGGAGCGCTCGCAAGGACAGGTGGGGTCCGCGTGGGCGTTCCTGGTGCTGGTGGTGGTACCAGGTGCTGTACAGCCGTCGGATCCCTGCGTGAGCCTGGGGTGTGAGCATCTGCGGGGGCTGCACCCTGTAACAGGCGGGGCTGTGACCTTAAAAAAGGGGGGGGTCTGGAGATCTCCTCGGGGGAGGACTATGGAGCACCTCTGTAGATCTGAGGAGGAGGTCTGGGAAAAGCTCTTTCACCAGTGCCCTCCCTGAAGTGTTCTGGGCAGGAGTGCTTTTAGATGCGGTTAGGCCTGCAAACACCAGTCATCCTGCTCGTGAGACTGCTTCCAGATGCTTGGAGGCAGTGGCCTGCTCAGAAGTGCACATGTCTGAGAGCATCAGCAGACTTGGTGGGCTGGTAGCAAAGGGTGGAGAGAGCACTTTTAACCATAATCTTCTATTATAGTACAGGTTAGAACTAGAATTGTATGAGACAAGTCAAAGGCTAGTTATTTCTCAGCACTGTTGAGCTTTTCTTCTCTCTGCTCTGCCTTTCCAGGCATTACCGTTCTGTCCATGTGGAAACACCTTCCTACACAGGGGGTGTCAGCGAGGAGTTTTGGGAACGCAGCCGGCAGCGGGAAAGGGAGCGTCGGGAACATGGTGTCTTTGCCTCCTCCAAGGAGGAGAAGGAACGAAAGAAGGAATGCAGTAGGGATCGGGACCACGATCGTAAACGGGACCGCGGTAAGTGCTCAGAGATCTTTGTGACTCTTCCTGCTTAGGGTTTGGGCTTGTCCCTCAGCCTGTTTGTAGTCCGTAGCCAATGTTCGTGATGTTTTCTGCAGCAGACTTGGAAAGCCTGTTTGTGCAGTGGGCACCTGATCTTACTTTGTTTTTGCAGAGGAGCGGGACAGAAGTCGTCACAGCAGCAGATCAGAGAGAGATGGCTCATTGGAGCGGAGCAGCAGGAGGAACGAACCAGAGAGTCCCAGACATCGGCCCAAAGGTAGGATTGGGACCTGGTGGAGTTCTCATGTGAGACCTAACAGGAGGGGGCTTGTTCTTTTTATTGTTTCCTGCTGGTTTTGTCAGAACAAGTGTGGGTGGAAAAGTCTGTATCTTTTAACATTTGTGGTTAGGGCAAGCATAAAACTCCTAGCTTGACCTGGGTCTGGGAGCAATCTGCCAGCTGTGTGTGTGAAAATCTGGCTGATCTCTGCACAGTGGGGTCTATTCTGGGTCTATGCGATAGAAATGTGGTCCTTTGGCAATTTTCCTTGGAATCGTTGGGTTAGCCCCTTCTCTTAGAGGGAGGGCAAATGGGTACCCTCTCTCTGTGCTCCTTGCTAGAAGGTGTAAGGTGGCTCCAGGTGCCTGGGGTCGCTGTTTGAACATCAGGTGTCAAACCCCATCTTCTCTGCTAGATGCAGCCACGCCGTCTCGCTCCAGCTGGGAGGAAGATGATAGTGGCTGCAGCAGCACTCGCAGTGGGAATCTCCCTCACCCACGCCTTCCTATCGAGACTCAGAGCGCAGCCACCGGGCATCGTCACTGCGGGACATGGACCGAAGAGACCGGGACAGGTATCGGTGCCTGTGGCTGCGGCTATGAGCTGTTGAGCTGCAGAAAAGCAAGGGTGTGTATAAGAGTAGCACCTGGCTGTGGGCACCAATTCCTCCCTCGTGCTGTTTTTTCAGGTCTGTGAGGAACAGGTACTCGGATAAGACACCATTGCCCACCCCGTCATACAAATACAACGAGTGGGCTGACGACCGGAGACACCTGGGGGCCACGCCACGGCTGTCCAGAGGGAGAGGTGAGGAGCCTGGGCTGAGCTGCCTAGGCTGGGCAGTGGTGGAATCCCCTTCCCCTGCGCAGCACAGGGTCAGGCTCTGTGGGATTTCCTCTGGAGCAGCATCTGGGCCGGTGCCCAGACTGACCAGCTCACTCCGTCCAGGGCGGCGTGCAGAGGGGGAGGAGGGCATTGCCTTTGAGACGGAAGAGGAGCGGCAGCAGTGGGAGGACGACCAGCGGGTGAGAGCCCGAAGGCGGGCGAGGAGCAGGGTGGACAGCGGGCTGGGGGCTGCCAG
>NW_009213846.1:0-6253 GCF_000690835.1 Fulmarus glacialis
GGGCCCCGCGCCCGGCGGGAGGGGTGTCAGCCCGGCGGCGTTCACCAGCTGCATTGACAGAACCGGGGCAGCAGGCGAAGAGGGTGTTTCACATCATCGCGGGTGCGCTTCGGTCGGAGGTGCTCCACCAAAGGGCTGCGATGCCCCAGGGGAAAGCCTGTGTGGTGAGTGTCGCACATCTCTGGCGGCGCTCTGAAGGAGATCAAACCTGGCTCTGAAGGAGATCAAACCTGGCCCTTTGCAGCTGAAGCAGAGCAGGCCGAGGCACGCCGCTCTCCTCAGAGCCCTCTCCTGTACCCACCAGGTGGAGCAGTAACCTTGCTCGACTGAAGTATTGCCAGTTAAACTAGCTGAGCTCCGTCTGAATACTGTCAATAAAAGAAAAGGAATCCTTTCTAGTCATTGAAAGGTCTCCACTTAGCTAAAAAATACGTGAAATAGAGACCAAAGCTGCCATGTCAAGAGATATCCCCTAACATGCAAAAGGACTGAGGAATTGTAATAGACCAGTAATCAAATACACATTCACTATGTAGCACAAATATCGTTCTACCATGGATAAGTAGTATAGGATATGTAAAATACAGGTGGTAGATACCACTAGGTTTTTGTTTGTTTGTTTGGGGACTTACAGCAGTTGCTGAAGACAGCGGGTCTGCGATTCCTGTCCAACTTCAGGTGGCACTCCAGGGCCTCGGCCGGGCCGTGAGGCCTCAGCTTTCTCTTTCTTCAAACTGGGCTAAATGTTCACGAAGGGAAGTCTGTAGGGTATCTGGAGCTCTGAATTCTTAACAATGCAAAAATGCTTCTAACCAAGGCCAAGGGGTCGATGCTGCCAACTCCTGGTATGTCCCTGCTTACGGGGTCTGTCCTTGGTGCAGCTTGGGCCAGCTGTGCCTGGGGACTTGTGGCTTGGTTCTACCGAAGAGATCACACGGTTTACAATGGATGACCAAAAACCAACAGAGCCTGCTTGGCACGCTTCTGGCCTTGCTGTCTGATGAGTTACAAAGACCTGGGATGGTGGTAGCAGAGAAGCTACTTGTGGGCTCCAGAGACTGGACTAGGAGCTCAGTGCAGTCTTGGGGGTTGGTAGACAACAGCCTGTCACATCTCTGTGACAGGGAAAAGACATATCTCTCTGAAAGGGAAAAAAAACCCAGCCGGTAAACCGTCTTTGTTCTTGCCACATCTATAGCAGCATTTTGTTCTTGACAATATTGGGTCAAGATACTTCAGTAAAGGAGCTCTGTTTTGGCCTATCTGCATCCATAAGGTGTTTGCCTGTTAGACCAGCCAGTCCTGCTTCTCTGCCAGTTGTTCAAACAAGCAGCATAGCCTGAATGGTGTTCTCAGGCTTTTCTTTGATGTGTGTGAAAATGGAAGAGCTTGAGGTATTAGTTCAGGTTTTCTTTGACTGAGTGTATGATGGAACTTGATTTAATTTGCCTTATGAAAGTAAGAAGCAATCCATAAACATGTATCAATTATTTTTGGATGGCCCTACTGCAGCAGTGTTCAGAGACATCAAACAGGATTAAGCAGCTTTTGTGTCTGGCAATACAAACCTTTCCTCGAGGCATTTACAACACAGAACATTTAAACAGATCTTATGCAGAAGATCTGCAGAATCCTATTTGCTGTAACGGTGTAAGAATCTGAGTATGAAGCACTTTCAGCATCAGGTATCACGAATCATGTACTCAGACAAGTGTACAACCTTATTTCCTACATTAATTACTCAGATCTTACTACTTTTGTTTAGGCCAGCCCCAGTGATCTACTTAAAACATCTTTGTGGTCCTCACTGCTAAGCCACAAGCTTCTAACATGCTTTGTTTCATCGGTGTCCTGAAGTCCTCCTCATGGAGCCTCCCTCCAGGTGTTTTCTTTCTAAATACACTTAGATCTCAGGGCAGTCCTTTCAGTAAATGTTTATGCTAACAATTCTTCTAATATGTTTTCAATGGGCAGCCCATGGCAGCAACTGTTAGATTTTTTTTGCTTTAGTTCCGCGTTTAGCACTTTTAGGGAGCTAAGATATTATTTGGTACTATCTATCTCAGCAACTCAGTAACATGAATGTCACGTCACTTTTATCATAACCTCATAACCTCAATAACCTCCTTTGTAAAGGTGCAGACTGAATTTTCAGGGATGGAAGCTCTGTTTTTCTGAGTGATACAGAATTTTTAGCATAAATTTCACTTTAATTGTTTGTTTTCTTTTCAGGTGACAGCTTGCTGTTGTTACTATTTGATTGTTCCAAAAAGGAAAGACATCATTTCACATTTAAGTTGCACAGATGCGAGTATTTATTTTGACAATGATAAGAAATGTCAAAGATGAGAACGGTTACCTCTCTGTTTTACTGCCACAGTGTGGTGATGATTTATTTTCACAAGGACAAGAAAAGGCAGAAAAGAAAACTGCAGCTGCAACATCTTTGCTAGAAGTTGGACAAGAGTGTTATTTGCTAAACAGTACATGCTGGGAATAAAAATCAAGGTTTCAGTAATATTTGTCCATGGAATTCTAACCAGTCTCTGATAAAATATTCTAAATATTTTGACAACATATTTCCCCAAGGCAGAAGAAACATATACCTATACTTTATTTATTGTTCCCAACAGCAGGTCCTCACCAGACTTAAATTGTTTCCAATAAAAGAAGATGAAAACAAAAGGAAAGAAAAAAAAATTACAACAGACAGATGAAAACAACAGTTTATGAAGATAGACCGGCTCAGGCACAGAAGGACAAAAAAGGGGATGATAAGAAAGGAAAAAGTGCAAGAAAAAGTTCTTCTCTGATATTTATTACACTGCATACTCGTGTTACCTTCCTGCCATGCATCCAAAATTGAATTCTTTAAGAAGGGGAATGTAGCAGCGCCGTTTCAGTCAGAGTGCTCCAAGTTAGCAAGGCCCTGCCGTTCAACAGACTCTGCAAGCATTAAGTCCTCCGGAGGGGGACGAAGGATCCAGGATTTAGTGCAAGTTCTTTCAACACAAACACTTTGATAGATACAGTCTGGCCTCACTAAATCAACATGTGCTGAGGAAATTGTATTTCCTTAGCTAGCTCTGACGATGTCTACCTTACCTTTCCTCACTAACACGGGGGCAAAGAATTGATACCAATACCCATTGTTATATTACACACTTAGTATGAATCACAAATGCAGAAGATGTTATGTGATTAACGCTATTTCTGGAGGAGGGGAGAAAAATCAAAGAAAGAAGTTAATTATTTTTGGAGAGGAAAAAAAAAATCAAAGAAAAAGGTTCCCTTGACCTTTTTTTTTAAATCTGGAACATTTCTATACAACAAAAATGAAATGTCAAAGATGTGATTTGCAAATAAAGTACATTATCAGGTGTGAACAAAATAATTTAACTTCAATAAGTGCATGAAGAATGAGGGACGAGAGCCTTAGCACAGAGTTGGAGGTATACAGAAACGTGAAGAGGCTTTTATACATAGAGAGCCTAAATTACTCAAAGGACAGAATGTTACTAAGCTCAGCCAGAAAACTGATTTGATGATATTTATTGAAGCGTAATGGCAGGTGAAAAAGTACTATCTTGGGGGCGCGGGGGGAGAACAAATGTCAACTTGTTATTCTTGACACCCAATCAGCCATTTGTTTAATTTCTGTATGCTGTCTGGAACAACGTGTTAGAATTTGTAAACACGGTCACTGAAGGCAAAAGCGGGATGTACACTCAGAAGGATCAACTCCTACCTTCATGTATCGTTATTTTCAACACATAGAATAGATGTAGTCCCATGGAGTGATGGATGCTCTCTGCTTTCCCAGACACTGGGGATGTGAAAGCCTCTGAGGCCCTCAAGGAAAGCACCTCACCAGATTCAGCCCAGCCCTGGAAACTGGAATGTTATTCTAGGTGTGTCCCAGTGAAAAGTTTTCAAGGAAAAGATTTTAGAGAGGTATCAGCTGCTTCATCTTGCCAAGGTTTCATGTTTTCTCTGCAATAGTACATAAACCCCTTTCTATAATGGTATGTAAATTGACTTAAATTGGTTCGTCTCTTCAAAGATAAGATTATGAGAGTAAATACAAAGAATGGTAACATATGACCTCTGAGAAGGAAAGAAATCAGGTGATTAACTTCTAATGAACTGTATGGGAATTTAAGGTACAGAACAAAAGATGAAGCTAAAATCGTCCTTTCAGGTTGGAATAGGTAAGAATAACACGCAAATGATCCTGCATATAATCCACTGAGTACACGTAGAGAGTCACGTTCCAGAAATGTATTGAAAAGCTGTCAAGAAGAATGACTGATTTAATGAACTGTGTCAACACATTTGCAGGAAGCACCAGATTATAATTTGCTCTGCCTTAGTGACATTTTAAGCAACTGAAAAATTGCTTTTACAGTGAGTATTAAAGTGTACAATGTTATCAGCTTTTATGATATGAATCTATTTTGAACAAAATTTACCCAGTTCCTATCTGCTTAGCTGTACTTCAGACACTATTTTTAAAAAATGCATTCACACAATGAGGAAATGTTCTCCTTTCTCCATATTTTGCCTTAATGCTTTAACTTATTTTGATGTACCCTTGCCATTTCTAAAGATCTTTCTCAGCCTAATATTTGCTTAGCTGGGGACGAGGGACAAAGGACTTGCTTTATCACCCTGGAGGTGTAAGTCACCTCAAGCTCAAGGCTCATGAACACATTCTGGGTTGTTTAACAGGGAAAGCTTTTATTGTGAGTGGACATGGTGAGGCAACTAACAAAGTGTAGGGGAATACGTGACTGAATAGGAAAACACTTTCAGCTTGATGATGGTCAAAGAGCTACCCAGCTAGATCTCATCCTTACCATGTGAAACTTGCATATTTTATTACCTTAGTCAAATCAAGATGCGGGGGCGGGAGGGAAAGTAAGCAACTGAACTCCCAAGCTCTGCTTACTGCCTGCTGCATTTCTGACCACAGGAGACTCTGCCGGTGCTCAGATTGTGTCGGGCACATCGGACCCCAAGCCGCCAGTCCTGTGCATGCTCACAGGGGAGCTGGGCCAATGCAGAGTCACGTATGATGGAAAGCCTGCTTTCAAGAGCAGGTGATGCTAACAGAATCGAAGGTTTCATTAAAAACAAGAAATTCCGTGAGCCAGGTGTGGAAGCCTCAATTGCTATGCCTATGAGTGTCAGATGAGTTTTTTTCTGATAGCTGGGTACTTGTCAGGTCTTCCTTCAAAGCAGATTTTTATGTCTGTATGATGTGAGCTCACAGTGCAGTCTCTCTTACTGCTGGGCCACACACACAGTTCTTCCCTCTGTCTGGTGCATACTGAAACAAAACTTGCTGTAGTGTTGCCACCCGCAAAACCTCCCCTTGTTCAGATATCACTGACATTGGTCAACGGTTACTGATCCACCTGGGGTCAATGGTCCTGCTTTCATTTCCTCTCTTTCTCTAGCTGATCTGGCTTCTGTCTCTTGTTGGAAACGTAAGGGGACACTCAGGAGCAGGTGTTTCCTGTTTTTAATCCTTGCTGTCTAGCATGTTACCGTGCGAAGAGGTGTAATCTTCTGCTGGCATCCCATGGGTAACTGACAATCCAAAAAGTTAGTTTTCACCCCACTTGGAGGGAAGAATATGACTTAAAGAATGGAGAAAGCTAGTGAGTCCCAGAAATGGGCTAGTATCCAAGAATTCAAGGAATCTCTGCAGGAAAAGCAGGTACTTCAAAGCAATGGGGTTTTGTTGTTGGTAGTGCTGTTTTTAACTTCACTGAAAGGACTACACATGGAATGGTGAATAAATTGAAAATAATGCTATATAAATATTAATAAAAGAGAAAATATAGTAGCGGGATTCACATTAATTTTAGTAGGAAGGAAGAAATCTTAATACTGAGAATCTGTGAGCTTGAAGATACAAAGGAATACTTCAAAGAAGACCATGTTGTTGGGGGTAGATCCTCCAAGAGTGGCCAACTATTAACTCTCCAAGCAGCAGCCGGGGTCCTGCCGGACCCAAATTTTTCAGCACGCACATTTCGACAGTGGAGACAGAGGCCGATCTAGATGCAGGGCTGCACCGGAGCAAGCCTCGGGAGGCTGTCACCGCGTCTCCGACCGGAGCAGCTCAGCCTGCGGTCGCTTCTGCTCGAGGCGCGTCCACCCGCCCGCAGCTTCTCGGGTGCGACCTACATACATTCACACAGGGGGGCTCCCGAAGCGCTCCCCGCTCGGGGCGGCTGCGGGG
>NW_009213847.1:0-575 GCF_000690835.1 Fulmarus glacialis
GGGGGTCCCACCCATGGGTGCCCCCCCGGGATTGCTGCGGCCCCGACCCCAGCATGGACCCTCGAGGCTTCGCTATGTCCCCCGGCGCAGAGCCCTGCACCCTCCTCGGTGCCGTCCAATGTGCCCACAGTGGTCCAAGCCAAGGAGAGTCCCCCTGTGCCCCCAGAGCCGCCCTGGGAATGCTGGAGTCATGTCCCTCCTACGGGACTTCCCGGGCTCCGCAGGAGGTTTTCCAGCTCCGACAGGAGCAGAGCAGGAGGGAGCTGCCGGCTGGGGGGGGCAGATGGAGGGAGCTGCCGGCTGGGAGGGTCAGATCCTGCAGCGGCTCATGGCAAGGCCCACTCCCAAACTCTTACCTTATTTTCTTTTTAAACCTGGATTTCTTTTTAAAGCAGCAGCTCCTGGAGTCCCGTGATCACTGCTGAGTCTCTGCCTTTGTTTTGGGCCAGGAGGACTTTCAGAGCCATCCTCGCCAGAAAGCACAGGGCGAAAAAATAAGTGTTTAAAGGCTCAAAACCCAGGAATTTAATAAAAAATAAATAAAAAGCCCTCAGCATTTCATTTTTTTAATCTTT
>NW_009213847.1:728-1011 GCF_000690835.1 Fulmarus glacialis
AGCCAGGATGCTCCCAACCGGGCCAGCCCATCCCCTCCTGGCCCTGGGGCCTGATCCTGCCCCACAGGCTGCAGCACATTCACCCGTGCAGGGAACTGCTGGCTTAGCACATCTGGGGGCTTTCGGGGCACACGTAGGAGCAAAGCTCTGACCCTGGAGGGTGGCTGCAGCCAGGCTGGGGGTTGGTTCTGGGGTTGGTTTGGCCATGCCCGATTTTCATTTTCATCACCAGAATTAATCTGTGGAGTTATTTTCCCTTCCTCCCCCTCCCCTTCCTCTCCTC
>NW_009213848.1:0-210 GCF_000690835.1 Fulmarus glacialis
ATGATTCTATGATTCTATGATTCTGAATTGCTGAAGAGGAGGTATCGATGTGTATAACTAATGAAGAAGCAACAAGCCAGCTAACATTTCTATTAAATGAGGAGGTGTCCTGGTTTTGGCTGGGATAGGGTTAAATTTCTTGCTAGTGCTGTGTTTTGGAGTTAGTATGAGGAGAATGTTGATAACACACTGATGTTTTCAGTTGTTGCT
>NW_009213848.1:379-1554 GCF_000690835.1 Fulmarus glacialis
TACTTGGTTACAGCGCGGGTGGTGAGCAATTGCATTGTGCATCACTCATTTTGTATATTTTATCATTATCATTATTATTCTCCCTTTTCTGTTTTATTAAACTGTCTTTATCTCAACCCACGAGTTTCTCTCACTCTTAGCCTTCCAATTCTCTCCCCATCCCACTGGGGGGGGCAGGGGAATGAGTGAGCAGCTGCGTGGTATTTGGCTGCCTGCCAGGTTAAACCAAGACAGGAGGCTATTATGTAGAAACTGGGTAGAGGGCTGCCTGCTCAGTGAAAGATAGGGTGGTTAAGAAAAATCCCTGGGTAGTGTTTGACAGTTTTGATGTCCCTGGTGAATTGTAGTCTTGGCATCTCAGGACACATGTCCTCTGCCTGTTCCATGGCAGTAGTTCTCAATGTTTGAAAGTCCTGTAGAACATCTTGGTGGCTTACTTTCAGTACCAATTAATATATGAAGTTAAGACTTTGGGAAGTCCATTCAACTTATCTTTGATTCTGACAGAATTTTATGATTTTTATATATATATTTGTTTTGGTTTTGTTTTTCCTCTATGGTGTATACAAGTGAGCCATGAAGTTCTTCTGTGTTGTCCAACTGAATAACCTAGACAAAAAGTTGAGAAATTGAAGGAAATGCCCTTTAAATTTTCTGATTCTCAGGCAAGGTTGTGCACTTAAAATTAAAATTAAGAACTTGTGAAAGCATCTCAGTCTGCTGACTGAGTAACCTTGATGAAAACAGCAAGTGCAAACTAACATTGCAGGGAGTGGATTATATTTAGTACCACTAGTGTTCCCTGTTGTTTTGGGATATTTGGGGTTAATTAAAATCTTTTCCAATCAATACAGATTATATTTTATGGACAATTTCTCGTAGGCACCTTATTTTGAAAGCTGTTTTTTGATTATTAACTGTTATGTAATTACATTATTTCTTTTTTCCCACATTTTTTTTCTTTCTGCAGTGAAAAGAAAGGTACTGGTCAAGATGTTTTACTAATAGATCTGCCAGTGCTTCTGAGTACTATGATCCTTCAGAATAATGGGTCTTAAAGTATCAGTTATTGTATTCCTGTTATTACTGCATAAGAGAGGAAAGGAACAGATGTGTATTTCCAGGTTGCCTGAGTAACCTTTTACTGAATCACAGAAGAGTTGAGGTTGGAAGGG
>NW_009213849.1:0-600 GCF_000690835.1 Fulmarus glacialis
TTTTTTTTTTTTTAATCGTTCTTTCCATTAAAAGAAACTAGACTTGTAGGCTCTTGTAAATTATAATGTAAAACATTTTTTTTAACCAGACAGTTCCCAATTTTGCCCAAGGCAACTGGAATAGCGGTGCCACAGAAGGCAATAGGAAGGTGATTTATATGAATTTGTGACATGTTGGAAAGATGGGTCTTTTGCCTTTGCCATATAAAGATTATCAAACACATGTGCTCTTCCCCATTAATTCCGCAGCCCTCCCAGGAAAGCCACAAAGCCCAGCTCCTTTGTTTCCAGGGTGGGTTTTTGTTTTTTTAAATGTACCTTTCGGTCCCCTTGATTACCATGTATTTGATTTTTATAGGGCATCTGTTCACTCTGCTGTGTGGGTTTTCTGGCCCTTTTATTTCCCTGTTAATCGGATCCTGTGAAGGCAGCCGTGCCAGGGCCTCTGACGAAATCCGTGTGTGTGTTGTATTTAACTTTTAGCCGTGCAAATTCCATGCTCTGTTTGCCATCCCCGCAGTGCCCAGCGGGGACTGGGGGCCGCCTTCCCGCTGGGGGAGGCAGCAGGGCCTCCCACCATGCGCGCTGCCGCCCGGGGGC
>NW_009213849.1:643-3953 GCF_000690835.1 Fulmarus glacialis
GCGGGTCAGTGCCGCCTCATCCATCCCCTGGGTGCTTGCCGGCGGGGGCAGTGGCTCTTGCAGGCCTTTGGGGACGGGGGATGGCTGCAGGGCTGGACACGGCGGCGACCTGACCGCAGTCACCGTGCCTGTGCAACGCGTGCTGCAGTGCCAGCATCCGCCGCTGCCTGCGGTGCACTGTGCAAAGTGGACCCGATCTCGTGCTGTGCAGTGGGGCCCCCAGGGCTCTGGCACCGCGTGTCCCTATGGCACCCAGTGCGTGGGATACCTGGTGGCTCTGGCATGCCTGGGACACCCCGCACACAGAGCCCGACTTTGGGTGCTGAACCCGCCGCGGTCTTGGCCAAAGCGTTCATGCAGCACCTGGCACTGAGTCTCACTGCAATGCAGCAGTACAGCTAGGGTCACGTTCCCCGTTTGGTGCAAATGGTCCCATCTTTCCTATGGCCGGATTCAGCCCTGAAACCTTGTCTGTGAACATGAGGCTCACCAGAGCCGGCCAGTCTCGCTCAGGCTTATTGGTGCGTGCTGCCCAGAAAAGAGGTGGGTTTTTTGAGAAGCCATGGTTCTCTGCCAGCCTTCCGCTCTGCTCCTGGGCCACTTCACGGCAGGTCTGGATGGTGGAGGAGCATTTCCAGGCTCTGCCCTGTCCTGCACCAAGCATCCCCAGCACAGCTGGCTGTAGCACAGAGCTGCTCTGCCCCTCTCTCAAGGCCCTGCTCCTTAGGGCTTGTAGCATGCCAGCTTGCTTGGTCAGGGCTCCTGGGACCACTGGGTTGTTGCAGAGCTCAGCCCCTTTCTCCTGCTCATTCTCAGATTCTGCACTGCAAAGATGATCATCCCAAAGCCCTGTCTGTGTCAGGGAGGTGACATCCCCTGCAAGGGTGCCATCCCAGCCGCTTGTCACTGCTGAAGTAACTCTGTCCCGCCCATCATGCAAGGACCTGGCTCTGCCTTCATCTGGGCAGATGGCAGCGTGGTCCTCTGGGCACTGCCACGTGTGATGCCGGAGCGCCGTGGCTGACTCTGGGACAGGCGGTTGTGTTTTCCATGTGACCTGAGCGTGCCCACCCGCTGACCCTGGTTTTTCTTTTGTTTTCCGTCTCCCTCTTGGAGCAGAGAAAGCGAAGGGAGTCGGCCTCCAGCTCTTCCTCCGTGAAGAAGGTGAAGAAGCCGTGAGCCCCCTGCGCTGGGCGAGGAGGTGCAGAGCTGTGTGCAGGGTCAGTGCTGTCCTGTCCCGGAGGCCCCAGGGACAGCTGGCTGCCTGCAGCAATGGGGCAGGGTGGTGGCCTTGCTGGGGCAAACACTGCAGTGCTCCAGAGAACAGCGGGAGCCATCCCCTGCCCAGGGCTGCAGCCCCAGCCCCATCTGACCTCGGGAGCAGTGTGACCTCCGGACACCTGCAGCAGGTGCTGGAGGGCAGCCCCGAGGCCATGCAGGGCTCTGCCGGCGGCTGGTGCATGGCTGCCCCGTGGCCGCTAGTGTTAGCTGTGGTTTGTTCTGGTGGTTTTTTTTTTTTTTTTACATGCCAGATTTTTGTGAGCCTCCCTGTAAATACAGAACCCGTCACTGACACTGGAGCAGAGTCGTCATTAGCCCCGGTGGGTCTGTGCGGAGCGGGAGGAGATGGTGCGAGCTGTCGCGCCTCCGCCCCGGGCAGGCCGGGTACCGCTACCCGTACTGGGAGCCCTGGCGGCTGGTGGCTCTCCCTGAGCCCGCCTGTCTCGGTTGCAGGGCTGCAGTGGGGGTTGCTGCAGCTCCTGCTGCCTTCGGGGCCGTCAGGCCCTGCTCAGGGCTGCTGCAGCGCTGCTTGTACCAGGCTGGGGAGCTCCCTCCAGCATCCTGCATGCCCAGCTCCTGCATAGCTGCTCTCCTCCGGCGGACTCTTGCATGCCCCACACCTGCCAGCGCCGCCTCGCCTGGGTGAGGGGATGCCCCTGCCAGGAAACAGTCGTGTTGTCCCCAGCACTCGCTGTCAGGCTGTTCCTCCTCCTGCTGCCTTGCCCAAGGCAGGCGGACACCTCTGGCTTCAGTCTGTGGTGAGAGGGGCCCCCGGTTCCTGCGCCCCATGTTTTGCAGGGCCTTGGAGAGGTTGAGGCATTGTTGATGCCAGAGATGGGAGCCTGGGTTTGTGCACTACCGCTGTGGCACCACGCGTATGGGTGGCCCTGGCTGCGTGCCTCACTCCAGGCCGCTGCCCGCCTGCCTGCCCTGCGTCCCCTCCACGCTGCCTTTCAAATGTAACTGGCAATTGATCCACTGTGACAACGTCCTCTGAGTCACATTCTCGCCTGCAGGAGTAAAGGGCAAAGGCCAAGTTCTTAGTTTTCATAGAAAACTAATTAGACGACTCCATCGAAAATAGGTCAATAAAGCTGATCGGGGCTGCACAGAGGGAGCCATTAAAGCCCCCGTGACCTTTGTTGGAGCAAGTGGGCTGGGGCTGCCCCTTCCCTCTGGGAGCTGCCCTCTCCATGCCAGCTGGACAGCTGTGTCCCTGTCACCCAGCAGCACCACGGCGCTGGGCAGGGTCCCTTGGGTACCTGGACGTGGTGGCGTTTCCTGCATGGCTCGGTATGGCTCCTGCGCATCATGGTGCTGTGCTCGTGCTGGCTCTGCTGCCCAGGGCAAAGCAGGTGCCCCAGCACCCTGGGCAGAGCCACGCTGCTCCAGCCTGTAGCGGAGATGCTCTAAGCGCAGTAGCGGCCATGCACGTACAGCGTGCCAGGCTGCAGGGTGGGATGACAGCTGCCAGTGGGACATGGTGGTGGCTGTCACCTTGCACTGGGCAGAAGGCTGCGCTGGGGTGCACCCATGGGTGCAGCCCAGCTGGGACGGGCTGGTGGCATCCCTGTGGCGGAGCCGTCCTGGGGCACAAGCAAACTCGAGGTGGTGGGGGAGACTGCTGGGCCCACCCACAATGCCCATGCTGGAGAGCGGGGCAGCGCTCCCAGCAGCAGGGAACCCGGACCTCCCTCTCACAGCCAAAAAGTTCGCCTTTTGGGGAAGCACAGGCATGCTGGGGTGCCATAGCCCAGTGAGGGCAGCTCCACTGGTGGGGCACCCTGCTCCCACCCATCCAGGTGGCAGATCCCTGCCTCCGCCCCCGCACACACTCGCACATGCATGGGCACAGCCCGGGCTCCTTTACCCCCAAACTTTATTCATGTGGCACATTTACAGCAAGGATTGGAATAACTAGACAATGAAAATGCTGGGTTTGCATTATCGGTTGGTTTAACTGGAACACCACACACCATGCAGTCATGTACCGCCAAGTTCAGTGCCTGTATTGCCCTTCTGGCTGCCG
>NW_009213850.1:0-6609 GCF_000690835.1 Fulmarus glacialis
ACTCCTTGGGGCTCAACCCTTCGCCCGTTTTGAGAAATACCAAGACATTTAACATAAGTATTTCAGAAGACTCGAGGGGGATTTTTAACAGGTACCTTTATCTAGCTTTAGGCCTTTATAAATTTATCTAGCCTTGGGCCCTTATGTGTGAATTGACCTGGATCTTTTGTGTGTGTGTGTTTGTGTGTATTGGTTTAGATAACCAGTAATAAGCATAATCTGTAATCAAGTCAATTTAGTAATTGTAGTAAACTTGATTAACTCACTTTGTAACTGCTAAATTAGTCAATGATTAACTGCTGTTAAAATCTTATGATCTACCTTAAAACTGTGAATCAACTTTAGATTGCTGCTAAACACATATAATCCCTTGGACATAAACTGTTGCCCAAGTCTGAGACTAGGGGTAGATCCAGCCACACTTAGATTCCTCTCTGAGGAGGAGTTTAGAAAGCAAGGGGGTCTGCTCTGAACCTCGTGACTCAGCGGGAGGGTCTCCTTATCCCTTTTGTATTAGACACAAACCGTTGCCCAAGTCTGAGACTAAGATTGGGTCCAGTTGGATCTTTTCTGAACCTCGTGACTCAATGGGAGGGTCCCCCTTTCACCCTTTTATCTTTAATCTCTGTACAAATCATTCCAACACAATTCATGGTGACTCTTTAAGCGGCCTCAAAACCATTCATTTGTGACAAGCCTGCAGCCTGGCACCTGGGCAGCAGCTGTTCCCACCGGAGCTCTGTCCGGGAAGCTGCGTCAGTCGTGGTATCACAAGCACAAATATATCACAAGCATTTATTCGCTCTTGCTTCAACTTATTCTACTTCAGTTAAATCATTAGTTATACTTAGTATATTATTGATACTTAACTCTGGTGCATTATTTACTCCATAAGTGTGTTAAAATACAGATTTTTCCCTTACATTACCTGCCATTAAGGTCAACAGGGTTTCTAGCAACTACCCTGAAAAACAAGGAGAGCATCCAGCAGCAAAATAGCCAATTAATATTCTGAGAATTCCAGAGGCCAGTTTGGGAACCCCCCAGTGCACCGCGCTAGAGCGCTCTGCTGCCCATCCTGCTGGCACCAGAGCTGCTCGCCTCAGTGACTCAATGGTTTCTTCTTTCTACCTAGTGAGGATAAGACCAAGAGATGCCAGCTTTTTTTTTTTTCATGGAGAATAACAGTGATCTACTAATAAATCAGAATATATTGCCATTTTTCTTCCCTTTATTGTTCTTAACTATGTTTCCCGGAAATTGTCAGTCTACCACCTCAGTAAATCCTGAATGTTACTAGCAAATCTATAATCTATATTCTAGTTGTTTTTTTTTTTCAAATTCTCCTCTTCATTGCACTGGTTTACCTGATAAATAATTATACAGATATAGTGTTTTACACTGTGCAGCTAGGAGAATTGATCAAAATATTTTAATAATTTTTTTGGGAAAAAAAATACAAATCAATAAATATCAGAATAATAAAATGACAAAACTGTGTCTGATACCTGTTTGAAAACTATGTTTAAATTAAGCAGCTAGACCAGTAATCATGAGTTTACAGGGTGAAAACCAAGCAAAATACAACTGTAAAATTAAACTATGTTTCCTCCATGCTGAAAGAACAAGACAAAAAAGTTTTACTTTAATATGTACTTATGGGAGAAATGCATGACATAAACAACAAAAATAGTCTTTTCATAAATCATGAGAAAACAACAGAGTGAGGGAAGCCCTTGGAGCATGTGCATTTGAAAAATGCATTGTCTGTAATTATTTATTTGTAGCTTCTCTCTCTCACATCTGATCTGTCTTTCTTCTCTCTGAGCTCTTTTTTTTTTTTTTTTTTTTTCCCCTGGTGTGCTTACAGCTTTTTTTACTCTTTGGATATTCCATGACATATCTGACCTTTAGAATAATTCATTTATTTTGAAAGTTGCACTGTATTTGTCATAATATGTATGAAGCACTTAACATTTAAAATAAATTTTTACTTTTGATGCCTGGCAGAAAAAAAAAAAAAAAAGCTCTGGTTGTGTTTGACACAATTATTTTTTATTTCTAAATATGTCAAGCCTAGATGATGTAGAATGAATGCCAGTATGCTCGCAGTAGTGTCTCTAAGAAGCATGTTGAAATTTTTTTAAACCTTCTCACAAAAGTGCCTGTATTCTCATCTGTTAATTCAGTTCTGCATACTTACTTCACATGGGACTCGCCTCTTTCTGGATCCTGGTAAACTATGAGTTTTACTTCTAAAGCTGCTTTTTGGATCTGAACAGTACTGAGAAACATGGGATAAAAATATGTTCTACTGCAAAGACCTACAGTCTAAGTATAAAAATGTTAATTCAGCCTGAACTCAGGTGTGCAGGGGAATACAAGAGGGCAATGAAATGTGAGTTGGCATGTTAATTGATAATATCAGTACATCTTGCAAAGACCTGAAATATTTTTTTTCCAAGAGAACACTAACGAGGGAATGAGTTTATTCCACAAGTGAGTTATCACCCTCGGCATCATGACATCTCCCACAATTTCAACACCAATCTCACAAGCTTCACAGCTCAACACACCACTGAAATATTAATCTGGTTTTGAGGCCTTTTCTGAGGTTTTTCATTTCCAGGCTGAATCCTAGGACTCATTGTGCTCTTAAAGATGCCAGAAGACTTTAGTGGAAAATAGCGGTCCAGGCTCTCAGTCATGAACAATCATGGAGTCCAGTCATTCTGGAATAACATAATGGGAATAACTCTGATGCTCTTGTACTTCTGAGTTAGTAACTGGGCTTGAAATGAGAAATTATACTTCTTCATGGTCCCGTGGAATTTCCTGATTACAATAGGTGAGGAGACTCTAACTCAGCAGTATTAGGCAGTGTATTCATAGTTGTTTCTGACCCTATCAACTGACTTCACTGCTCTTCAACAGTAGAGTCAGGTTAGAATCAGTTTTAGGGGTTACTCAGACCCTATGCCTAACAGCTGAGAAAGCAGCACCAATGATTGCAAAACCAAGTGGTTTTTTTCACTAGACATCACAACTTCTTTTGGCTTGAAAATGTACACACTGATGTATGCTAAGTTCTTGTCAGCAGCCACTTAGACTACCTCCAAGGACTGCAAAGGTGGGGAGAGACCTGAGGAAGGAAGAACCTTTGAGACTGTTTCTCTTGCAGTGAATTTCTAGGATTAAGGCTTTATCCATAGGTCAGAATATTCAGGTTAGATTTGTTGACCTGAATTAGTTGGAAAGGTAGAGATTTCATTGAATACAACTGGGAAAGCACCTTTGAAACCTACTAAGAAACTTTCCTTATTTAGTACATTTCTGGACTAGATATATACCTTACATACTTATCAGATCACTCCAAGGGAATATGTTTTCCCATTTTAAACAAATGCAAAGTATTTTATATACTAGTACTGGAAATATTAGCTTTAATCCATGGAAGGTTGTAATTTACACAGGTTTGCATACTCTGGTGACAAGATAATTTGCCAATTTGTACTGGAAGGAGGTCTGAAAAGAACTGAAAATTCTGGTCAGCAGCAGGAGAAAAGAGGAAGAAAAACTTGATAATTCTGATACTACAGTATTATTAGCAACTCCTGTGCTATTGGAGAATGACAACTTATTTAATGAAAAATAGGCTACTTTTCTTAGCAAGATTTCCATAGCTTTGTAATTGAAGTAATGATGATTTTAACTAGAAGACCAAGTACCTAAGTCAATGTTGTAGGGTGAAACATTTAAAAAAATGATGCAATTCATAATTAAGAGATAACGTACTTCATGTCAACATCAAAATATAAACTTGGATGGCCTACTCATCATAATTTGAAATATGTTTCCTTGAGGGCTTCATCAACAGCACTCTCACTTGAATGTTTCTGCCTGTCTAGATGTAGTGGCTTGTTATGATTTTTGAAAATCATAACTTTACCTTTTCAAGTTTTATAAGTGTAAAGAAAACCATGCCTGTTTCCTCAGTCATATTTTTCTACTTCTACAAAGCTAGATGGATCTTGGTAATATAATTTAATATTCTGTCAAGTTTAATATAATGTAAAGTCAAATCTAAAATTATAAGTCTGAACAGTAGACTAGAAAATAAAATAGGAAACCATGAAAAACAAACTAATACTTTGATTGAATAAAAAGAGTGCATCCTTAATTTTAAGCATGTTCATAATTTCACCATCAGTCAAACATAAGTGTTGAACGGGACCTTTTGTAAGCAATGGCAAACAAACACTGTATGCTCTGGCCTACTTTAATCAAGCTCTATAAAATAGCCACATATATAACAGTAACTCCCTCTAAAAGGAGGCAAAAGCAAAGCACTGGTTGTATTCTGGAGAATAAAGAGAATTATGAGGCCATGTTATCAACTGCCCTAACCAAAATTAGCAGATACACAAAGGAACCTAATTGAGATTAGCTCAGCTTGTAAACCAATGTCAGTACCACTGGGTCTTTGCAGAGAATGTTTACTAAAGGTCACTGTCTCCTGGAGCATCAAGCTAAAGGCGAAATGTAGGTTAAGAAAGTAACAAATTAAACAGCCAACATCAAGGAATACTTATTCACTCTCAGAGCAATAAACATTTAGGACAGCTTACTTCATGCCTTTTTCTCTTTACAAATACATGCGTATTTGGAAATCAGGAACATTTACTCCAGGGAGAACTACATATTGCCCTTGATGATGGCTGAATTCTCCATGGCCTTTATTCATCTTCTGGTTTTATTGTTTTCTTATGTAGGTTTCTAAATCACTTTTTCAGTGAACTAAAAGCCCACCCAATTAAAGAAAACAAATTTCTTACAGTTTTATATCCCAGCACCTAGCGACTAAGCAAAGAAAATGAATGTCTAATCATGAAACACATTTTGGTGAGTAACCACAAAAAGATGCATTCTCTGCAGAGCAGTACTATGTTAAAAACCTAAATTATCTACCTCTAACCTCCCATCTATCCACTCCCAGAAATATTCTTTTCTGAAAATTCAACGGTGTATACATTTATGATTAGGAAAGTGAAAAGCACAAGTAAAATTATGCACAGAATTTGAAACAGCAAATTAAAATTAAATGGACATTGCATGAACAAGAATTATTTTCAGTGTTATTATTGTATTAATCAGTAATTAGAAATATTTTTACAATAACATATGTAATAATTCAGAAGAAAAACTACCTAATATTAAAAACAATAAAAATTTTCAGCACAGACATTAACAATAGGATGTTCTGAGCTGCATTTGTTTTTATAACTCTCATTTTCATAAAGGAATTATGCTACAGCTTCCATTCTGGCCAATGAAACATTTATGGATGGAATTCCTACTACCTAACAATCAAAATTTAATATACATTAAATCAGAAATGAAAATATCTCCATTCACTTTATGAGACTGGTCTGAATAACATGGAATTTACTTACTGACTCCTTCGGGTTCTCCTCTGGCTGTATCTGGTGGGATGCCCTCTGGTTGGATGCTAAGGTGCAGGATCTTCATTTAAATCTGTCCAGCTCAATCTTTTACTTCTGGGTCCTCAGTCAGCGATGAATCCCATCTGGTTATTGACTCCTCCAATCTTTTAAAACATTTTAAGAGTATTTGGGGAAAACCCTGCTTGAATGGTTGCCTGAGTTGTTTCATCACAATGGTGAGAAAAGCAACCAAGAGAAGAGGCAAAGAATATTCTCTCAAACACCATTTCCTCCAGGACAAAAGAGCAGTTATTAAGACCTGGAAGCTCAGATGTCTCTATTTCCTCTCATTGTCCTACAAGGAAAACGGGATCTGATCCCTACCCCTTCAGTGCTTCTCCACAGCAACCTGGGAAAGGATAAAGTGGATAGAGTGTTTTTCATTTGAAATCATTGCAGACAATGGGTCTGGAGGGGGAAAGGGTGAGCAGATGTTCCCAGGACTTACATCCCAACTGTGTCAGTCTGGGAGAACAGAATCAATAGAGAATGGGCAGGAAGACCTGAAATCAAGGGAATTCTGCACAAATGCAATGGCTTTATTTTGTTGTTTGTTTAGCTTTGTTTTAAGTAAAGATTTTCCTGCAATTCTATTGACTAGAAACAACGTCAGAATATAGGTTCAGGAAAGGAAAGTAACCAGTTCTCTATTCCTTGAGAAATCCATCACAGAATAGATTAAGATGTCCTGTTGTGGCAACCCCCATGAGACATTTGGAGCTGATTATTTTAAGAAAGGAAAAAGAGTTGAGACTGGGGTCCATCTGGAAGCAAACCTTCATAAGTGTCTCAAAATAATAAGGAATAATATTCCAGGAATTCACAGACAGTTTAGGATTGATTTGATCTATTTTATTCAGCAAATAAACTTCTAAATATGCACATGCAAATGTACTTGAGCTTATGTCTAATCTTCGTAAACAATTTAGCTGAGAATGCTTTGCCGTTTTGTTGGTTACAGATTTACTGGGTAGGAAATAAGAGCTGTGTTCCTATCAGGACTGAATCTCACCTTGTGCAGAGGTCATCAGTGTGTTATCACACTGCCAAGTCAGGGTGTTAGGTGGCAAGGAAAAGTTACTGAAAAAAACTCCGCCCGCCCGCC
>NW_009213851.1:0-569 GCF_000690835.1 Fulmarus glacialis
CACTCCCGTAGCTGTGAAGGAAAGGACATGGTGGAGGGAAGAAGGTCGCGCCCTCCTCTTCCTCACCCCAAACCCGTCCCCGGTCTCATCTAAACCGGAGCTGCCGTGTACCAGAAATACCGGCCGACGGTCAGAGCTCGAAGCAGCTCCCAATAAAAGTGGATTCGCTCACTTTAGCATTGCCGAGATCTTCCTCCTCCTCTTCCTCACAGCCAGGCTCAGCCTGCTCGCCAGCAGGCTCCTTCTCGAAGTAGTCGTTGAGCAGAGCCTTCAGGCAGGAGCTCTTCTCCTCCTCCTCATCCGCAGGGTGAGGGCCGCAGGTCTGGAAGGCCACGCTGCGCCCCAGTGTCAACCTCCTCCCTTCCCAGTACCAAAACAGACCCCAAACTGGGAGGGATGGGAGAGTGGGCAACCGTAGGGCCACCACACAGAAGGGTCTGCAGGGGTTGGGTGGTCTTCTCCACCCACGCTCACCTCTGGAAGGCCTGGAAGCAAGCGCGGAGGTGGTCAAGAGACGTCTTCTCCCTGGCCACCACCCTTCGGTGGAGGAAGTCGCAGACGGAGTCCAG
>NW_009213852.1:0-583 GCF_000690835.1 Fulmarus glacialis
TGGCTGCCAGACACCCACCCAGCTGCTCTGTCACTGTCTCTGCTCAATAGGAGGATGGAGGGAGAAAATAACATGACAAGCTCGTGGGTCAAGATAAAGGGAGGGAGATCACTTACCAATTACTGTCACAAGTAAACCAGACTCAACTTGGGGAAAATTAATTTAATTTATTGCTGATTAAAATAGAGTTGGATGGTGAGAAATAAAGACAAAAACTCAAACACATTCCCCACCCCCACCCCCTGCCCTTTCCTAGACTCAACTTCACTCCTGCATTCTCAACTGCTCTACACCTCCCCCAACCCCTCCCGCCAAGGAGTACAAGGTCATGGGGAATCAGGGGTTGTGGTCAGTCCATAACAGTTCATCTCTGATAATCCTTCCTCCTCATAATTTTCCCCTACTCCAGTGTGGGTCCTTCCTGAAGGATGCACTTTGTGTGTGTCCTTTCCATGTGCTGTACTCCATCAGGATAAACCTGCTCCATTGGGGGTCATTCATGGGCTGCATTTCCCGTCAGGACAACCTGCTTCCTGGTAGGAGAGCCTGCTCCAGCATGGGGTTCTCCATGGACTGCAGTGTG
>NW_009213853.1:0-46230 GCF_000690835.1 Fulmarus glacialis
GCTGTGGAAAGAGGTGGCTTCACTCTAAGACAACTCTTGAAATAGTTCCAGCACCCCTCTGGAAACTGGATATGTCATAGTGGTGAAGTTGTTTGTGAAACTGTTAGGAAGATAATTCCTCCTGATTTACTGAGAGTAGCTAATGTACCAAAACTAAATGCCAAGTGTGAAAAACAGGGTGAAAGTGAAAAGATATACAAGGCAAGAAAACCTTTAATAAAGAACAGCTTTGTTATGTTCTTCCTTAAATTCATCTCTAACCAGCCAAAAATCTCACCACAACTGAACCAACACACTGGTGTTTTGTTTTGTTTTTTAAACAGACCGGTTACACACTTTGTGATAAACATACCGCAATTTAAAACAGAACTGCCTCTACCCTTAACAAAAATGGTTAGCATATTTCTTTGGAAAAGGGCTAACCTTACACCCATTTACATAGGCATAAGAATTTTAATAGTCTTAGTACTTTCAGTATTTCAAACAGCTTCATTAAAGACACATTTTTTCTGTTCTATATTTAATAAAATCCTGCTCAACAGCTGGTCAATTCATTAGTTATGGAGGATAACGTTACCATGCCTATGTCATCACAACAAAAAACCCCTCATGCTATTTAGAATCGTATCAGGAAAGTATCCCAACGCTAAAGTGATCCGTACATCAGGGATGCAAACCACACATTTCTCAGCATTTTAAGCCTTTACTCTTTTTTAAATGCTTAAAATAGAGTACAAACAGTTAATCTTCATGTGAACAGATTTTGGTAACATATATCCATGTATTCCTCTTCACTTTTTGAAAATCAGAATTAATCATCTACCAGAGATTAAGCAAAGTCTCTTTATAAGTATGTACATATACAAAGCTTGGTGCCCTCTGTCCAGTCTGTACCTGTATAAGAAATGGTACTTACTCAGGGTAAACTTGGAACAGCACTATCCTCAGGATAGTCAGGATTTGACTGTTCATCAGTTGAATGCACTGTTCATCACTAGCTCCACTGTTATAAAATCTTAACTGTCTGTAGCCAAAGCAGAAGCTGTTGCACCCATAAAAGTAGCAGCAGATTGAGTAGTATTTAATTATTAGCTTGTTATGAACTTAAACATAAGCAAACTTATTCAGCATGACTAGTAAACAATGTATACACATTTTTGTACCAAGTGGCTCAGTAAAAATAGTATTGCCACTGCTAGGAACAGGCCTCAGGCTTATGCCAACTGCGTTTCTATGCCAAACGTGGAAGGCCCAAGCTCTGGCCTCTTATGCTTGTGAGATTATTAGGAGAACTTGTTGTGTGAGCTAGAGCTGGGTACCAGGTGCCTCTTGTTATGGTATACAGCTTAGATATGTGTCCTGGTTTAACCTGGCAGGTAGCCAAATACCACGCAGCCACTCACTCACTCCCCCCCAACCCTGCAATGGGACAGGGGGAGAATCGGAAGGGTAAGAGCGAGAAAAACTCATGGGTTGAAATAAAGACAGTTTAATAGAACAGAAAAGGGAAAATAATAATGATAATGACAAAATATACAAAATAAGTGATGCACAATGCAATTGCTCACCACCCGCGCTGACCGATAACCAAGTAGCGATCGGTACTTCCTGGATCACGCCTACCATTCATATACTGAGCATGACGTCACATGGTATGGAATACCCCATTGGCCAGCTGAGCTGGCTGTCCTGATCATGTTCCCTCCCATCTTGTGTACCTAGCTCAGTCAGTAGGCATGGGAGCTGTCCTTGGACTAGGAGGGCACTTAGCAACAACTGAGAACATCAGTGTGTTATCAACATTCTCCTCATACTAAATCCAAAACACAGCACTAGGAAGAAATTTAACCCTATCCCAGCCGAAACCGGGACACTATGAGATAAGAACAAAGGTCTTGAAAATATGGGCACAGGCTGAAAGCAGAGGCCCCAGAACTGTAAGCAACTCAGTGATTGTCAATTATTAGTCACTGATGAACTGCAATCTTGAGATTTGGGGAAAAAAAAAACCCTGCTTTTCTTTCAATAGCAGCAAAAGCTGAAAAGGAGGAGTAAAACTACTAAGCAACAAGAAAAGTCACCTGTGACAGCCTTGAACATCTCACCATCAAGGACCATAGCTATCAGTGCTAAATACACGGTACCAGCTCTGTGGTACTGTGTGCTCACAATTAATTTAAAATGAGATTGTTACAGACTAATTGCTTTGAATATGCAGTGATAATGACTAGGAATGAGTAAGAACTAGCCATTAGCAACGTGTATTGTTAATGAATACCAATCTAGTGAAGTTTTGCTGTAAAGTTTAAAGCTGGTTTAAAACTGTTTTATCTGCCTTCTAAACCTTCAGTCACAGCAATCTCTCATTTTCTTCTTACAATATCTATACACAAACAATGTGTACTCAGTTGCAACATCATGCTACCATGCCTGACCCCACACAATTTGTTATTGTATCACAACCAGCTCAAAGAGGTGCTCTTAGAAACCCACACATCAGGATCCTAATGTAAACACTGATCTATTTTCCAGATTGTTTTCTGAAGAGGGCATGCTGCACTTCTGTTTGCAACTGTTTGATTCTGTAGAACAACTTGTTACAGAGCAACAGAAGACAAACATCAAGATGTGAATTCCCTCTATTCTCATGAAGGGTGTGTTAACCTAAAAGCTAATGATAATTCAAGCGTCAATCCAGTGGGCTGCCAACACACCAGAGCTACAGCCAGAAAACACAGTGGTGAGTGAAAACACCTGCCATAGCCCAGCACTTCTCTGCTAAGGGATGCCAGGAGTCATGCTTCATGCAGAAGCTGATGTAATGCATCTTAAAAGGGATAGGCAATCCTCTAAAACCTCCTTTCTAGGAGTAATGAGTCCAACTGGGACTGCTAGGTTTTAATAGTGTAAACCAGACATGCTTCAACATATACATAAACTAGAATTCCAGGCTGATCTTAACCACTGTCTCCTACTGCAGCTGCATTGCCTGAACAGATGTGTGCTATACTCCAACTGAATGCAAATTAATGGATTTCCTGGTACTGCAGTTCTTTATTCCTGTGGGAATATCTCAGCAGATGTCCCACCCCAGTTGGCCAATCTGTGTTCTGAAATAGTGCAATCTGTGCTGAAGACACCCCGCCTCCACGATTTTACTTACTGCAAGATGCTGGCTTTCTTCAGTCCTTTCAGAGGTTGAATCTACCTTTCCTTCTTTCAAAATATAGCATTAACAATGGGATAAGCTACGGCTTACTACTTAAATACAGTCAAGTGATATCAAAGAACAGTCATACGCTGTGTTGGTAGAACATAAGAGAGGATAAACTAGATCAGAGAAGAAAAAAGAAGCCTGATTTCTGATAAGAATACTTGCATTTTAACATGATGTCTGCTCATGCCATATCAAGTATCTTCGTACCATGTACATTTTGACTTCAGTACTGACATGGCAATTAAACAACCAATAACTTAGGAAATGCTTTCTATTAACATATAGCCATCCACACATCTAAACAAAACTTAGGGCCCTCAGCTGTTACACTGAGGGTTCAGAAACAGTTTAGCTGCTGTTGTCAAACGCATAAAGCGGAGGGCAGACAGTGGGACAGTCAAAGGCAGACTCCACGCCTGCTTAGGGTGCAAAGGGCTATATCCTGCCCTCCTAGCCTGACCAGGTCACAGCAACAAAGGAAGAAAAAAGCCTTGCAACCCTCTAAGAACTTACATTAGCTGCTAATTTTTTCTTCCAAGAGATAAATTCAGCAATATAACATTTTACAAGACTTCAGAAGAAACTAAGTATCACACGTTAACCCAAAACACCAACCTGGTGGTTACTCTGAAAAGAGGGAAAATATGATCAAATCAGAGTTGGTTTATAACTAAGTCTGGAAGACTCCACTGATTTCAACAACTAATCAGTAAACAATTAATTTATTTCAATAGTTCAAGTCATAAATTTTAAGGCACCTCAAAACATTTTTGTTCATCTTAAAATAAACTTTCATCATTCAGTTGTGATCAGTCCTATAAAAGACAATATTCATGATAGCATGTTCTGGAAGGAGTAGAAACGTGCTAGTAAAGCTGATAATATTAACCCACATCTGCAAATCCAAGGTCTAGGCGAGGCTTCCCACTGGCTGAAGGTGTACACATTCCCTACATACCTCACAGGCAGTCTCCATTCCCAGCACCTCAGGAAGAGGTAGCTGAACAATCATGCAACTATACCAGACTCATCTGGTAACAGATGTTTACATACACTTTTGCTAACTGCACATTTTATAATTTAAGTTCTTTAGTATATAAAATAAGTGCAAAAAACCATTTCCTTAGCTGAATTATGGAGTCTTAGTTTTGCTTTTCCTTCTGCTGCTCAACTTTATTTTGAGCAGTGCTTCTGACAACCCATTCTTTTCTTCTAGTTGACAGATGTCACTATGTCTTCTCTCTCACCACCCATCTGCAGTTGAAATGGCACCATGTACTGTTACTGAAGTGGCAATTTGGGATGCAATCCCACAAAGTGAGAAAAGCAGAACAACACTGGGTCACAACAGTAGAAGCAGGACAGATGGACTGAGGGAGAGTAAGAGCATAAATACTCTGGGTCTGGGGTTTTTTAGGTTGGGGGGGCATGTTTGCTTTTGTCTGTGTGCATGTAGTTGAAACTAGCAGGAGGTGGTGAGATGAAAGGTGAAGGACAGAAAAACAGCCTTTGATAAGATGCCATAAAAACAAGTAAATTTTCATCTTGAGCAAGCAGCTTGCCTTCACTTTCAAAATAAATTTCTCCACTTAGAAACAGTTTGGGTGGCAACCCCACCATTATTTCACCATGTGGGTCTGTGGTTTCACAAAGCACTCTGAAATGTTTCCAGTTTTCTACCAAGCACATCATTTTCTGTAGTTTAGTCCTACAGAAATTAAACCATCAGATGTCCCTCCTTTCATGTTGTTTGCTTACCCTGATATTTCAGGAAGGCAAGAGTAAAAAAGGGAGGAAGGTTTACACAAAAGACAAAGGAAAAAAGGATTACAGGAAAATCCATAAGGAAAAATCCTTATGGTTCAAATACTGTTTATCGATTAAAAACACTCCAGGCAATGCATGTAAGGCCATAATCACAAACTATCCTGATCTTCTTTTAATAACATTGCTTAGAGATCAAAAAACTGAATGAATTTTAGGACCAGGAATAGACTTCCTCAAACTTCAGAAAACCAGAAATATTCCTGACCTTGAAAAAACATAAGAAATGTACATTTTTACAGCTATTTACATGTGAAGTACAGGGTATATTAATAACCTTCATCTTGTTGCTGCATTAAAACAAGACGCCCAAAATAGCATTTTCTCACTGAAAAAGAGTATTTTGGGATGTCAGCATGCTGATCAAGAG
The DNA here is from genome assembly GCF_000690835.1 of Fulmarus glacialis. Classification (NCBI taxonomy): domain Eukaryota; kingdom Metazoa; phylum Chordata; class Aves; order Procellariiformes; family Procellariidae; genus Fulmarus; species Fulmarus glacialis. The sequence continues at coordinate 5,412 of NW_009213853.1, forward strand.
ATTAGGAAATAGTTAGGTTTTTTTAGTAATTCTGCAAGGAAGCAACTTACAGAGACTGAGAGCCCCAGTCATCCTAAGTCTTAGAAAAAGGATCTACAACATCTCTAAAACCAGTGAATAAAAGTATGCATGAGTCATGCTTTCACGCCTTCAAGAGTCCCCTGTAACTGAACAAGCAAACCTTTATGTTACTTCATTAATTTTAATTAATTTTAAAAGTAGGACTCATAGCCAAGATGTTTTATCATATTTCTAGTGTGGATACAAGTACATACCTTTTTCTCATCCCCTCCTCGCATCTACCCTCAGTCAAAGGCTAATATAAGACATCCTCAATTTTACATTTGGCTTTTGTCTGCTGAAAGGCATAAATGGCATCTGCTGAGAAGCATGGTCTCATACTTTTCAGATCGCCCGGAAGTTCTCCAAAGTTATGAGCAAAACATCCTTGGTTCTTACACAGCAATCCTGTGTGTGCAACTTGGTTTCTGAGAATTCTCTCCCATCTCTTTAGGACACCATATAACTGTGGTAGCAAGAGTTACAAGCACCGCTATGAACTTATTCAGAAAAGTTTATTTACTTCTAGGGAATAATAAAATTAACTTCAGCTTATAATCAAAGCAACCAAATTACTTAGCACTCTAAGAAGAAGTAAGTTTATTAGATAGAAATTGGATCCATTAGCTCATTTCTTACATCAAGCAGATACTCCAGGCTCCAGTCTCACCCACTGCTATTAACCACAAATCAGCCTGTTACATCACATCTTGCAGTCTGTCCAAGAGGAAAAACAAGTAACTCTCAACAGCAGCTCTGTCCAACTCACAGAGGAAAGTCAAGAAGTCTTTGTATTCAGCAAGAAAGCTCTCATCAATGTGGATGCCCAACTATCATCCCTTGTCAACTTGATGGTCAACACACTAAATGTAGTCTTTGGCAGTTATGCTGGACCCCAGACAGACAGCCGAAAATAAAGTACAAGATTTAAGGACAGATCCAAACACGTTCAGGTTCAAAATACTCACTACATCTTACTGAAAAAGTTTTTCAAAAATAGAAGACAAAAATATAAGTACATCTGTGTAAGAAAATTAACTTTCTTGAATTTCTTATCCTTTGCTGAGGATGGCGGATAATCAAAACAAAAAAAAATTCTCATTAAATTGGGTTTAAATAAACTGTCGCTATAGGATTCTACATCCGAACTTTCTGTAAAGGACAAATGCCAATGGAAAAAGATAGAAGAGTCAAGTTAAAATAGAGGAAAAGTAGAAATAAATACATAGGAAATTAGCATGTGTATGCTATTAAGCAAGTGTATATCAGATCATGGGGAGAAAAGAAAAAACAACTATCTAAGCTGAATATTAAATTAGTCTTCAGAAATATTTATTTCTTGTTGCTTTAGAACATCTTGAACCTGGGTCAAAGTATAACATTTCTTCCAACGGATTTGTTCTTGGCAAGCATTTTGAACACATTCCAGCTTATGTGGCTAGACAAATGGCTGAAAATACAAGCTGCATCTCCAAAGCACAAAATTTAATGGAATTAAAATTTCAACACAGTCACCTGTTTGGAAGCATCAGTGCTGCTGATTATTCCATTGCTCTAGTTTCTGCATTTAAGTCCTTCTATTTATTATTGAAAAAGATGAAATTGCAATTTGCTTCGTATCTATTGAAATTTAGCAGGACAGCAAAATATTTTAACCTATTTCCTGTATTACCTGTATAGATCTTGTTGATCAACATTGGTATTTATCAATAGCTGATACCACCAAAGATTAGAAGAGCACTGTCATTGAAACGAAAGCTGTTAATGTTTCTTATTTCTCCTTGTAAGTAGTAAAAATTTGTCACACAGAGATCAGCTTTGCATAGTATTAAAAAACACAATCTATCCCATCCTAACTGATGAGTGACTATAGTATTACTGGGTGAGCAACAGCACCAAAGCTACACAGCTCACTTTTTTGTTAAACTATAACAACCTCTTATCACAAACATAGCATTCCCACTGTCGAAATGTTTAAAGGAACATACATGTAGTTCTGTACATGTCCAATAAAGCCCAGTTAGAAACCTACAGTCACACAAGACAGAACTTTAAAGCAATATTAGGGCTTGAAAGTAATGTTTTTCCTCCAAAATCACAGGACCAGCTACCTTAGCGGAAGGGAGCCACTGGGCAACTGTTAGAGGAAGCACTAGACAAAAGTTTCGATACCTACGCAGTTCTGATCCACCTAGCCATAAGCAAATAGTAATAATATGAGCCTTCACATAAAACCTCTCTGCACATGATTCTCAAAATGCTGCTATGAATTTTAAAGCTTTACCATAAACTACAACAAATATCAAACGACCGGGCCACAACCACGACAGTATTTTCAAAGGAGAGGCAGTATCAGGCCAAGCACAACCACATTCTAACCTGTCACCTATTGTATCATAACCACCGTGCTGCTGGAAGGCCATCAGCTTTCCAGTTATCTGCAAGATCTAATTAACTATACAAGCTTCCTTTGCAAACGTATGAGCTGTACTAAGTATATGTAGGGCACAACTTACGAACTATTTTGAGTAGGCGGAAAACAGCCTCCCCTCTTTCGCCATCCATAGACAGCTGTAGAACAACCTGTACTGGTAAACTCCGAGGAATAGAGCTACAAAGCTAAGTGGGGAAGAGGGGGGGAGGGAAGTGAAGTGTAGAAAATAGCCGGCATAGGCAGCATAAGGGAAGTGAATCAGTAATATCACTTTGTAGTTTCTCTCTAGACTACTGCTAGGCAGGGAGAGCGGGAGGACACACAAAAACCCCCCACGTTCCAGGAAATAATACGAAAAAGTCCTAAGAAGCAACAAAGGTTTCTGAGCTGATGTTCCGCACAACATAGTACTAAAGGATGCATGCAGAACCCCATAAGCTCTCTTCATTGCTTATACCCCATCATTAACAACAATGTTCCTCTTTTTAGCCTCTCTCACTCACAAGTTTTCAGGTCCTCTAGATAGCTATAATCTACTATTACTTGAGAAAGCTATTTCATCTGCTGGTTCTGGTCCACAGTGCAGTAATGGTTTGGGTAATGAACTTTTTTTAATAACTCAATGCTTTTTATAAATCATTCAAATGACTGGAAAGGCCTCCTTTCCAAAGCATGTTTTGTTGAGGCTATTGTCAATACTCTCATTCAAGGTTTGGTAGCAAAAGTAGCTTCATTTTCAGTGCTGAAAGCAAACCTTTATTCCTCCTGCAGTGCAGTTCCAAAGTAAATGTAAATGTTGACATTTTGGCAAATTTAATTATTTACAATATCAAATGCTTGAGTGGTCATGAATTTTCTCTTCCTTCTCAAAGGATCTAGTTAGAATTTACACAAGAAAGCTACCCTTAAATAAACCAGGAAATGAAGCCTGAAGTCTGTCTTTAATAGACAAAGTCACACCTTAGGTCTTGAAATCTCTATTTACGTTAGCAAGTACCACAGCAGAACAGGAACATATCTGCAAAACAAAATGACAGGTTTTGAGGACCTGACATTCACACCACAGGCGTTTCAGCTCAGGGGTGTGGGTGTCAGTACTGGGAGGACAGTGCTGTGGATTGCAGCTAGTCTGGTCTTAAGGACCAAATACCAACAGTTTGATGACATTACTTGCATTCCTGGAATATTTTCATTAAAGAGGAATTCAGTTTGTGATCTCCAAGAGTACTCCACAATATAAACCGAAGTGTTATTAGCACGGTTATCAATTCACTTAAAAAAGCATGTCTCATTCAAACCTGTTTGAAAACATGTTAAACCACTCTGAGCCACCAAACTCATTCATATCGTAGATACTCATCACAGAAATTGCCAAGGAAATAAACTCATACATCAATTACCTGCAGTTATTCTCTCAAATAACATAACAATTTGTAACATTAATGGCCAAAAAGGCATACAAAAACCCCATCCCTTTCTTTACATATATTTTGGTTATAGACTGGCACACAATTGCAGATTTACTAAGACAGAACATACTTGAAACGAGAGTTCAGCTTATGTTTGAATGAGCTGTAACTACATCAAAAAGGGTTTCTTGAATTCTTGCAGCATGGTAACATGCTAAGGCTGCCCAGACCACGTACAATCCATTTTACAGCCATCTAGTCATTGTAACAAAAATTCAAAGAACAGTAGCAATTTAGTTTTCTGCATTTTATTTTTTCACCATCTCTTCTGATTCCATGTCTGTCTTTACTGTGCTAGCAGGGACCTTCTGAGCCAGCTACTAATTTACAGAAAGCTTGCAGAAATTTCACCATCAGTTTGACTGCAATTCCAACGGGAATTGGAAGTTATGAGGGACGAAATTGGATGACTGAAAGAACCTTGTTTCATTGGGAAATTAAGACTAGAAAAATCAAACAGGCAGAAATTTTGTATTCACACATTTTAGGTGTAACAGGTAACACACAAATAATATCAATAGGAAAAAAAAAGCTCAGGTCTTCTTTTAATTATGAACAAGAATTTGCAAATCTCATCAGCATGTCATCGATGCAGTAATCAATGCAATTGCAGAATAGCAGATATGAGGAAAAAAGTTGCAGAGAAAACAATAGTTAGTAAGAAGGGGGAAAACAAGCTTGAAAATCTGAGGGGAAGGGGGAAAAGTCACTAAAAGAAAGACTAAGTATTAAGCTGGTTAAGAAACTGAAAGGCAAGGCAGGAAGAAGAAAAACAAATGCCCTGAGTGACGAGATGAGGTGACAAAACATCTCAATGCACAAGAGAGAGTAAACAAAACATACGTTAAAAAGATGAAAAGGTACTAGAAAGAGCAGCCTGATAGACAAGGGCTAAACAAACTGAATAGCTGAATACACTGGGTCATGCAAGACCAAGGAAACAGATCAGAGAACATTAAATAATACTAAATCAACATTATGAATGATATGCCAACAGACACAACGGAGATTACAAGTGCAACTGGCAATGCATAACTAATAAGTTTCCATATACAAATAGGATGTAACTATGGATAGAGGAAACAGTTCGCTTGTCAGAAGAGTTATCGGTTTTTCCTGACATATTTAAGCTGATAAAGCTTTCACCTTGAGTGAGGAATAGAGTTTTTCGTTTACGAGAAAGCTACAAACAGCGATTAGAATGTCCTGTTTTAAGACCTCCCTTAAATAAATTATCCAAGATAATGGGAAACTCCTTCATAACTACTATTCCTCAGTATTACGTTAGTCTTATCAATATATCAACTTTACAAAAAAATTAAATTCTCATAGGGTCAGATCTCTATGCAATTTATCTTCCAAACACTTGCACTGATTTACACCATAAGGATCTGGCCCTTAGTGTGTGAATAAGATCTGTTCCACTACACATATATACATTCACAAGTATAATGATTTCTACAGCTCACAGTAGTCAACAGGGACAAAAAGTAACATTATCTGTGCATAAGACATTATGATGGGTCTACGTTAAGGTTACTACACAGGTAGTAAGAGGATGCTGGAGACAACAATAGGAAATAAAGCCACAGACACTGCAAGAATGTATTCAAGATTTACACACAGGATTATGAAAATATTTGGTATAAATTGCATGTTAAGCATTTACAGCTCAGGAACTCCAAGGTCTAGGGTCACATTACCTCCTTCCATGTAGTCAATGACAACTCAGAGTTCCTTTAAACTTACGTTTTTCAAAACTGTAATACTTTCAAATGTTCCAAAACAGCCACCCTCTTCAACACATTTTACACACAGAGTCACGTAGGCAGAGATACTCAGAAACACTGTACACCCACATATCTAACCACAGGCAACAGAAGAGACAGAACTAACCATCCTTTATAGACTTTGGCAATTTCCATTAGTTTCTCCATGTTTATTTAGAGAATAAATTCCCCTCAGTGGTCTGACAATGCATAATTAATTACGTTTATTGATACTGAATTTAGGCTACTAGTCAAGCGTTCTCACATTAAATATTATACAACGGTGTCAAGAGGGTTTTTTTGATACTGTTAAATCTGAAGACAGCCAAAAAAACCATGTTTTTAAACCCACCCTTGTCCACAGTTGTAGTTTGGTAAGTATAGAGTAAGTGAAGTTTTCTACAGAACGAGTCAGCTGGCTGCTCCGTTTCTGTTACTAGCACAACACTATCTTCCAGCCTATGTACTACTTTCAAAGTTTGTATGCGTTCACTTTATCTGGCTTTCAAATTCTACTTTGCTAAATCTGCTTTCTGAAGGTTAGTAAACATAGTTCATCACAAGTAGCAAAGCTTTCATATCTTGTACATATCATCCATACCGTTCTTTTTTAACAGGTGGCTGCGTAGTGAGTGTCAAGCAAAGAAAACACTTACTTGCATAACATCCTTTCTGCATTTTTATATAAGCACAAACCAAGAAGTACATACTGCTAGAGAACAGAATGATTTTGGTGCATATCAGACTTTTCAGATTTCTTTATAAAGCATGATTTAAATATCTCATCCCTTCCCTCTTCCCCTTTGCTTATATACCATCTAAACTTCAAACTCCAAATCCAACAAAAGAACAACGCACCGAATACTTGTTTTATAGATGCAACAAGTTTTGTGAGTTTGGCTGAAAGCATGAGGTCCTAATTCGTCAAGTCTGCTACTCGTGAAGCCACTTTGGCTTGCAAAGAAGTCAGTGCTAAGCACTGAGAAGCAAAACCCATCTTGTCATGCCATTATCTTCATCAATAAACCGAAATAGAGGACTATAAACTAGAGAAATCTTCTATCAGCTTGACCAAGAGAAAAGATACTAGCCAAACATATCTGTGTCATTAGACAAAGGCTTTTTCCGCCAGACAAAGTCAGTGTTTTCAGCTGGCTTGCAACCTGCACAGTACTCAATGCACTGACTGCAGTAGCTCGTTGTGATTTATGACTGCAGACTAGAGGTCACTGATGTTAAGAAGGTATGGCTTGTTAGGCTCTAATACAGGTGGAGTTTAACTCGCAATAGTTGCCCCAATTAACAGCAGAGCAACTGACTGTATGTGTACCCAGATAAATGGTTTTGCACCTAGTTCTCAGTCTAGGTAATATCAAAATCCAAAATGTCCATTATTAGCCTCCCTCAGAGTGCAGTACAGCGGAAAATCTGATTGGCAAATTTAATTGGCTTCTATTTCCCAGTACCAGGAGGAAGACCGCACATGTTAGATTTAAACTACAAAAGAACAAAATAGTTCACAAAAACCCTCTTGCAACTCCACTCAGGTTCCGCAGCCAGGGAGGAAACAGAAAATCCCCCTCAGGTAGAAGGCTTTATGGTGAGAGTGGGGCAGGGTGTTCTTCCTTCATTTCATTCATGAACCTTCAAAGTAACACAGTGCCACCACTGACCAGCAGATACCATCTGCATTTTCCTATCACATCCCCACGCTCTCTCATCTCTTCCCTGCTGGTCCACAAGGAGGAAACCCTCCAGTGTTGGACCACCTTCCCCACACACACCCCCTTCCCGCAGCAGTGAGGTGCCACGAAAGGGATGGGGAAGCATGTAAAGCATTAAAGGCAAACATGACAAACAGCATTGGTAGAAACATTTGTCCCCGATGCCTTGAAGTCTCCTCCTACCAATTTCCTCTAAGTACCAGTTTGTATATAGTACCCCTTAAATTATTTTATACTACTAAATGCACTGTGCCTCCACCATATTATGGCCTAGTTCCTTGATATTTTCCAACTAAAACAAGATGAAAACTCACTTTTCAAAAGCTTTTTTTTTTTTCTCTGCGTGATAATGAAAAAATACATGGGTATTTTTCCCCACTCCAGTTGACATTTTAGTCTTTTGAGGAGATAGAGAGAATTATTACTTGAAATTTTTACACTTTCTCTCAAAATAAAGGACAAAATCTGATATAGTACCAGTCTCTAAAAAGAATAATGGTAATTCTCATTATTTAGCTTTTGAGTATTATAAAGTACTAGAAGTAAAACTTCATAAAAAACTTTTCATTCTCCATTGAAGGCCAGCCATCTCTAAGGCAACTCTCAACAATCAAAGAGGAACATTTTCACCACTTTAGAATAATAAGTTTAACAGGGAGAAAAGCATTAAGTGTATTTTTGACAAACATGCACAACATGCAACAAGCAATTTGCACATGTCTATATAGAGATTTTGAAAAAAACATACAGGACTTTTTGTAAAATGTGCTTTACAAAAATAAAGAAGAAAACCACCTTTAATACTGCACGATAATGAAAAGATAACCTGGTAGACTGGCATTTTCCCCCACTTTAGTTGATTTTTCAGTCTTTTTAGGGAATAGGGAGAAGGGAGGAGGAGCTTGAAGGACAAAGTAGGAACCAAGAATAACAAAGATCTAACATTAGCAGTGGGTGAAGGATAAATATCTAAAAAGTTTCATGAGCAAAACTGAAAGTGACATTGCAAACACTGCAAGCAAATAAACATCAGGGAGATTAAAAATGCAAACCAGCAAGCCTTAGAGAAGTGTCAGCGAAACCACTAACAAAAAAACTCTCCACACTACAGCCAACTCCAAGAAACCCATTTTCAAAGAACAAGAGCAGAGTTTTTCCCTTTCAGAAAGAGAAAGGCACCAATACATCGCACAATTTTTATTCAAGAACCTTGACAAGAATTCATTTTTAAACTTAGCGTTGCATAACTGGGAAAAAAAAAAGTCATCCACTGTATTCAATTTCTTTTAAATAAAAATGTATTCACTAACATTTCCTATTCTTCCTCCTCCACTGAATTTTTTTTTATTTTAATATGGCAAGAAAGTTTCAGAAGATCAGGTTTGGAAAGGATATTGAATTAAATACCTGTTGTGTAATTTTTCAAGAAAAGCAATTAAATGGGACTGGCTAAAACAAAACAAAACCAAACCCAAAACAAAAAAGGGCCAGTTGAGGCAAGGAAGAAAAGCAGCAACCCCTAGGTTTCAAGAGATCGCATAATCTTATGTACCACTTCCAACAAAAACAGAATTAAAAGAAACTAAAGGAATAATAAAATTTGTAAGAAGATAAAGCTGGTTACAAATTCCAGTGCAACAGATAATCCATTCATTTCCATCTGACCTAAGCTTCCAATTAAAGCAGAACGAGGGAGAAACTAGCTCATCTAAAAATATTGTTAAAGGCTAAATACTTAAGAGGTTTTGAGTCAATATACAAGATGAAAGGACACAGCACAAAACTCAAGTAATGCATATATGCAAAAAAAGATACACACATAAAATGTGATTCCTGTGAATCACAAAAATCCCACAATCCTGACCATATTTTTCATAAGTCAAGTTGCAATTCTTATACGTATTTTTTTGTCTGGAAAGTTAAATTCTAGGTACCTAAATGTATCAAACCGTACAATACAGTATAGCCTGTAGAACAACAAAAGAAAAAAAGAAAGAAAAAGAAATACCACAATTGCTATCTCTTAGCCAAATGGTTGAATTTCACTGGAGTAGACAAGTGAAAATGTCGTATTGTACACACAGGATTTTGAGAGTTAGACCTACCCCTCCAGACTAGTATTTGCATTACGGGAAATCCTACGTATGGATTAGGAGACTTTGGCTTGTCATACGACAGTACCAAGGACAAAGATATGTCTTGTGCCCAGCAGCTAAGCCGTGCAAAAACAGATGATAAGAATGAATGGATGGACTGGAAACACAAAGAAACAAACTGCAGGAAGTAGTGCTGACGAGACTGGGAGTCTCATTTCCTTTTTTTCCTGTAGACATCACAGCAAAGTAGAGTTTTCAGATGAGATCTAAGGAGAACAGTGAAGTAGTTTTGCCAACACTAAAGGGAGAATTCCTACCTGTGTTAGGGAGGAACAAGAGCGAAAGCAAAAAGACGTTTCTTTCCTCTATCTGATAGGAAATGTAATGTGGGCAGCACATGGCCTAGGTAGAGGCAGGAAGCAAGCCCTCACTGCTGAATAGGATGGGGAGACTGTGAAAGTAAAGACCAGAAGATTATGTTTCAGTGGGGAGAACAGGAGTGGAAGGAAGGATAAGGGGAACAGAGTCAAACTAGTATGTACAGGAAAATACAGAACTTAAGAGAAGTGTCAGGACAGCAACGCCACTCTTGCGAAAACCAGAGAAAAATCATGTTACACTAAATTGAGATTAGAAAGGGGGGAGAGGTGTTCCTGTTGTTAAATGACAGGATGAAAATGGCCATACCTCACAGAAAGTATGTCAAAACTCAGGCTTTTTTTTTTTCCCCCCTTCCCTTAAAATGTCCTCACATTCAGAATTTGGAAGGAGAGGCCAATCCTGTGGCTAGGAAGGACTGGGAATGGAGATGAAAATGGTTTCAAGAACATGAAGTTTGATTTATTAGCTTAATGGAGGCTTACTGTGCAATATAGGAATTATATGCAAGAATATGTCATTGTAAAAAAAAACCCAAACTCATTTACAGTTTTTATTATTAAATAAAAAAGCTATGTTACTATCCACATTTAATCACTATGACTATTAAGGAACGAGAACAAATTCTGAATCTCTGCCAACACCAACATTTTCTTTTACTACAGAAGTGTGCCTTAAATGGAAGTAACACACAAAGAAAAATAAGGGGGTTTTTGTCAGTCATGCCAGATGACTGTCAATTAAAAAATGCTCAGAATTTGTTAACAGATTCTAAAATATTTTTCTTCTAAGTTTCAAAGAATATATGTCTCAGAGGCGTAACTACAGAAGGTTTTTTTTTTTGAAAAAGGGTTCTTTTTTCATTTATCATTAAGATCTATTAAAGCACAAAGGTCCTTTTCCTGAATTTTGATGTATCAAATAGGTTAAAGAATCCGACAGAAATCCTTCATGTTATGCAAAATACTGTCCTTGAAAGTTTTTGTTGTTTTTATGCTTTAGCCCACAACATTAGGATTTCTTATAATTATTATAATTAACTGAGAACTATAAGGCAAGCCCTTAAAAAACCTCCCTTTAATTATGGCAACTGTCAACAGCACAGCAAAAATTAAGAATTTTAAAGAAATCTCAATAAAGATGCAAAGAGGCATCCAAGAGATTTATGAACAGGCCCAAATACACAACTCCCACTGCACTTAATGAGACACTCCTGAGTACTCCTGTAGGTTCTGAACACCTTCTACAAATCAGACTCTAAGGATATGTCTGAGCATACTTCGCACCTGTAGTCCTCATCAACATCAACTTGGTATTGTGGGCTTTTGGCACCTCTAAAAAAGCCTACACATTTAAGTCACTTCTGATTACCTCCATCTGTGCACATTTATTCTTGTATAAAAGTATCTCATCTCTGTTTATAGTTTAAACCACAAGCCTGGACCTCAGGCTTAGACATGGAGACAGGAATACTAACAGCAATTTATAAAAGAGTAGGAGTGAGGTCTGAATTTTTCAACACTAGCTTTTTCTTCTTTTTTTCCCCATCCTTCTTAATGTGCTAAAGGGGAAAAATATTCTTAAAAATACAAAAATTTCTTTAGGATTTGGTATATTATACTTGCTACATTTGGAAAGTCAATTTAAATCACAGCTGTAACTCAAGAATTCATAAGAATAAGAAAACTTTTCTTGAGATTTGGGAACTGTTACTGAAAGTTATCTTTTCAACTACTTCTCGTGATTTGCTTAAACATTGAAAATCTGAGGGGACCCACATTTTAAGCTTTACATATTCCCAATTATCCTCATAACAAGACATCATAGTTTACTGCTCTGCTTTTTATATTGTATCAGTTTTCTATCTGAATTTAGGATATTTTTATAGTCATATATTTTATATTTTTATATGTTATGAATATAAATACATTCATAATATATATTTGTTGTGTATATATATATAAATACAAATGAATGCAAAAACAGTTCTAATACAGACTAACATCCCAAATTAATGAAGAAGAATCTGAGGAGAAAGGAAATATGTATGTGATGAAAGTCAAGGGAAGTAATTTTCCATCACTTGTCTTTTGAGAGAGTGGTCAAAAGCTGTTTAATTTTGGTATTCAGGAAAACTTGATCAGTTCAAGGACTATCTATTCCCATAAAAAGTGTATATATATTTAGTAAATTCTTTCTTGGCATCATCTTCAGAACATTCATATTAACAGATGGAATAAAAATGTGGCTCATAGGCAGGACAGACTGACCTTTTAGGACAGGACTCATTTAACCCATGGACAGATAGGACAGCATACTTTAGGAACACTGCAAATTTCTGTCACCAGTTATTCAGTAAAAGTTTGTCTGGGTCAGTCACTCAAACCTGAAGTTATAACAGTGTTAGAACTTCCTCAAGTCCTGCAGGCTCTTAATAAATTCAATAAAATATACATATTACAGCCAGGACTACTTCACCAAAATGCTAGTAAGCTGCCCCTGCCAGAGAATTTATTGCTATTTCTACAGTTAACGTTATTGAGAAATGCAGCATTCTTGAAAACAGGACAAGACTGATGAAGATCCTGCAGGGGCTGCACGAGGCAGAGACTGCTGTTGCGTTTTCTTGAAACTCATTAGCATTGCACAGCTGATGCCACACAGTGACAATGACAGCCCCAAGGGATCTGGCACAGGTTGCAGTCAAGGTAAGAAGAAAAAGATTAGAACACAAACTTTAAAAAACATTTTACCTTTTGCAAACTGAAGCAGATTTAGTTAACAGTAGAAGAAGGAGAATGGGTTATCAAGCACTGGAACAGGCTCCCCAGAGAAGTGGTTGAGTCATCATCCCTGGAGGTACTTAAAAGCCGTGTAGATGTGGTGCTTAGGGACATGATTTAGTGGTGGACTTGGCAATGCTAGGTTAATGGTTGGACTCGATGGTCTTAAGGGTCTTTTCCAACCTAAGTGATTCTATGATTTTCCTGGTGAGTTTTCTGACAGAACGGACAATGTCAGTTCTCTGACATCCTACTTCTGAGGGTTGGATGCAGTGAGCCTCCAGAGCAACTGTACCAAGATTAGCTTTCTTTAGAGATGCCAGAGAATTAGAAGTGAAGAGATGGCTTGACTACTTGCATGTTAGGTGAAGGAGGCTATTTTCACTTTGAAGAAGTTGCAAGAGCTCACGATTACTTCAAGAGGACACAATGCTACCTACACTGTTCAGATATGAATTCCAGTCTGTGCGCTCAGAGTATTAGCTAGCAATAGACTCTTGGTAAGTAATCGCAAAATACTATTATCCCTTACCGCCATCAGTCCTGATAAATACGGCAGTCACAGACTTAAAGGTTAGCATGAGGAGTCAGAGCTCTCGGGTGCTTTCTGTTGTGCTCCAACCAATACACGCTGTGATCACAGTAGGCCAGCCTTACTCTTCTGGTTCATGAAATTAGCAGACTGGCTACCCATAATTCACTAATATGAAACCTATCCTCAACTACTTCAGTGCATTCTAGCAAAGGATATAGAAAGCTACCCAGAAGTGCAAAACATTATTTTGAAGGTACACAGATTTATTGTCAGATTACTTACAAAGAATTATGTAAATGCACAGTTGATTTCTGTGGCATGAAAAATTAATCTGTTCTTTTTCCAATAATTCATTTGATCTTGAATGGGGAATTATCAATGCTGGGTGTTCAGGGACAGGAAGAAAGAAAAAGAAGTACAGCTGGTACCAAGTAACAGACTCAGTCCAAAATAGTTAGAAGCTGGTCTGAGGAAAAGGATTATACCATTTAAAAAAAAAAAATTAAAAAAAAAGAAAAAAGATCATGGCTTGCAAAAATTTAAGAAGGAATGATTTCCATCAGTCAGAAATCCATCTTAATGATGCTACTCAACTTTAAAAAGTGCATTTGTTTACAGTACTGAGAAAATAAAGACTACTGTAAAAATTACCTCCACTCACGCTTTTTTTTTTTTTTGTTAAATAATGAAAATAGCAGACAGTTTCATTTAGGAAAACAAAACATAATACAGCAAGTGATTACACTGATAATACTTGAGAAGAAGAACCCACCATTGAATGCACATCAGTTTCTTTTTATAAAAGATCATTACCAATGTACTGCTCTGCAGCAGTAGAAGAAAAAGTATGACCCAAAAGCAGCATCTCTCTCTTTACATTTATGTTTTCAGCATTATGCCTGATCTCTCCATCATCCTTTAACTCCTACTGCAATGCCTGGTAATGACACATTGTTACAGCCTTGCAAAGTGACTGAGCAAGTCCTTAATTTTTTTTTTTTTTTAAAATAAGGTCAGAAAGAAAATAAACTAACTCTTTTCAGCTTCTTTACAACTCATTCGTTTGGCTGAACATGGACAAAGTGTTTCTCACCACAAAAACTGTGCTTGTTTTCAAACACTTGTTAAATGGTAATTTACATAAAAGCAAGATCATTTTTGACAGTGTAGGATTTCATACCCAGTTTTTAAAATGGCAGTTGGCCTTTCTCTCCTCTTGCCCCTTTTAAGTATTTAATTGTCTTAGTCTACTGATACACTGAGCCACTTAAGAATCATTACATAAATCCCACACAACACATTCATTACATCTACTTTAATATTTAATATTAAAATATAACAAGGATTTTCATCTGTGTTCTGATTTTAGATTTAGATCACGCTGTGAAATTTTTATTTGGCTTTGTGAGCGATTAATTTAATTATTTTTGAAGTAAGTCCATCAAACAATTCACATAAATACTACAAGGTTTGGGATAGTACTTACAGACTTAGACATGCTGGTATGTATTTGGAACACACAAAAAACACTTAGAGGAGTGATGCTCTTTATGATAGCTTTTATACTCAAATTTATCTTAAAAAATTATCTTAAAGCATCTTGTCTTCTCATGGGGCACCACCGAGAAGAGTCTGGCCATGTTTTCCTTACACCCTCCAATCTGAGATTTATAGACATTAGTAAGATTCCCCCAAAGCTTCCCTTCTCCAGGCTGAACAGCGCTCTCAGCCTCTCCTCCCTCCAGTCGAAAGTTAAGTAGGTAAGGCAACTCATTTTGACAGACTTGAAAACCACTCAAACATCAACACTTCAAACCAGCCACACCACCCAAAATAGTATACATGAACATGGATATTCTAGAAGTACCCATAAACATTGTGGAAACAATTTAGTTAATGTTCCTGTTAGCATGGCATAATCTGTGAAAAACCAAATACTGTTCTTAACATTGAAATGGTACTTAAATACACTATAACATGAAATGCTAAGCATAAAATGATTCAGGGTTTGAGGACAATTTACAGTTTCAACTATGTTGTTAACTGTGACGGTGTTTTAAAAAACAACAGGTACTTTAATGCTGCTCACACTTATTTGAAGAATTATATTGTTACTACCATAAGCCTACATTTGCCCATCCCGGAAGCCTTGATTTGCTGTAAGTGAAATATTTGTAACACAATTGTAAATACCAAAGAACAGCATCAATATTAGTCTATATGTAACTAGACTCAGAGTTAGTTAATACCAGCAGCAGTCAATGTCAACCCAAGCAAGAATATACACACTGGAGACACAGTCCAAGGTACCAAGCTGGCATATTGTACGGACTTTTAAAGGCTTACTAAAACTTCAAAGAATAAATGAGTAAGTTTCATGCTTCAAATATCTATTCCAAGCTTCTTATTTGGTTTACGCACAGTTGACTTTTACTAACAACCCATACAGATAAAGAATTTTGGAGCCAATACCACAATTCTTGCAACCATTTACTAGAAAAAGCCATTAAAATCTTGCAAAACTTTTTTTTTTTTTTTTTTTTTTTTTGCAAGCTACAAGCACATCCCTTCATCAACACAATTTCTACCAAGCGTCAGATGCAAGTAAATGTATTTTGGCCACAAACCTTGGCTGCATTTAGCCAAGTAAATGACACAAGTCTTTTGAAATTGCTTTGAAAGACCTATATCCCCAGAATGAAAGAAAGGATAGTTATAGACATTACTCCACTCAACAGCTTTCCATAATTAGAGTATTTTATCAATGAAATTTTATGCAGGTTACTACAAAGTCCATTCTGTTTCCCACAGAGTCCCAGAATACATTGTACAGTATCATTAACCAAGTGCGTGAAAAGCATGTACTTTCATCCTAAGCAATTAAAGACAAGTTTAGTCAATTCTCATATTTAAGCTTAGGTGTACTGTATTCGGTTGTTGCCTTATTTCAGGTCCCTTTCTAAACAGCAGTCTTCCCATTGACTTTTTTCAGTAGTATGTTCTTTCAGGTACCTTCATTCTCAGAGAAGGATTCTGGTTTCCCTGTGTTGCCTTGTGAGTAAGACTTAAAAATTCTGCTTTAAAATGTCTGTTCCCCAGTATCCATACAAATATGCACTCTTCAGGAATATGCTAGAAATGAGCAGAACTTGACTAGCAGCTCTTAAAACAGATAGAATTCTCCCCTAGTGTAGTGAATGTGCTTAATCCCATGCATCCACATATAAATTAAGTCAAAACCATTCCCACAAACAGCATCCTTTTGATGCCTCACAATCCAAGTTGTGTGATTAAAAAAAAAATTATCCAAACAACTTGGGTATCTAGGCAGCATAGCCTCTTTCCATGTGAATACTGCCAGCATATCTAAACCAGGTAAGTAAAGAGCAGAAAGCTGAAGCTCTGTGTGATTTATGCAATATTCAGATCGGCTGCATACAGATAGTTAAATGTTTGCCAAATCTCTACAGCTTCAGCTTTTTCAGGTTTAGAAAACTTTCACAAATTAATCAAGTTCTGCAAATATTTTGTATTATTTATTTCTATATTGTGGAAGCAAATAAAAACCACAAATGATATACAGAAGCTGGAGAGGAAAGAGGAAAGAAAAGGAAGATGATAAGGAAGTAGACATGGACAGTTGTTAAGGCAGTTCTGAAGACCGAAGGAGGCACAGAAAGCCTCAGTGAGAGATAATGGTCCCATCTACCCCAACTGTTATTTGATGAGTGGTAGCTGAATCAGTTTCTTCCCTGAAAGCACCATAAATAACTCTCAAGAGCTGGTGTGGAAGGCAACAGGGGGGAAAAAAAAAAAAAAAAAAGAAAAAAAAGGATAAAAACCACACTAATCTGCAGAACTGCAAAATTTGTCTTGTGTGGGTGAACTCTTGGGAGTTAGTTGCTCTCTTTCACTGTTAACACTGCCCACAGAACTGCAGCCTTTTCTGCTTTAAGGAGACAAGAGCATGATTATAACTGTGTGCGCTAGGATGCAGGGACGTCACCTAAGGCATGACACTGCCCATGTGAATGCGACATCCTCCTACTCCCCTCCCTTTCACTTCAGCCCCCATTACGAAGGAGATGAAGACCTCACCAAGTCATCATGGGAATTTTCTGTTTAATGACAATAAAAGAGGTTTCAGTATACAAAGTATGTATTGAAGGGCTCTTCTGAGGCAATAAATCTTGGGTGGGGGGCCCCCAGAAATTTACATCAAACTCTATCTAATGTATGCCCTTTCACTAAAAAGGGCAAAACCTATTAATATTAGCATGCCAAACCAGCAACAAAAACCACACAGTTTGAGCAATATTTTCAATACAACATAGTATTACTCATACACATTACATTTTTGGCGCAAATTCTTATTTTTCCACCTCACTTTGGCTTCCCTTCCCATCAAGAGGCATATAACAAAAAGGAAACAAAACAGCTACAGGAGCTACAATCCTACATATAACACTCCAACATTCAAGATACCATGGCCTTTATTTTTCTGCTTCTTTACACTTTTTACAAAGTTTAATATTCACAAATGTGACCTCATACATAGGACTGGTAAGCATTTTGGACTCAATCTGTAGAAACAGGTGACAAAATGCTTACCTTCCAAATTAACACACAAAGCAGATGGCAACCCCACACTAAGTGTCATATTGAAGAACAAGGTTCTCTCTTCCATACATTACAAGCACACGAAAGCAACGGCTAACAAGGAAAAAACATCTGGAACATAGTGTTTATATTCAGAACACAGTTGTTGACTAAGCAAACGGAACTGTGAATTTGCATTTGTTACTTTACCTATAGTCTGGCTGCTATGCAAACAGCTACAAGGCAACATAAGAAAAATCCAGAAGGAAAGGATCAAAACACTTTTGGGGCAATGGGTACGCAATGCTTTTCCATACCTCTTCTAGAGCATGTGCAAAATTAACAACTTCAATGGAAGATTTTCGTTCTGTTTAAGCATTAAAGAAAAATAGCACTTTTTAAACCCATGCACACAGAAAATCATTATGTAGAAGAGAGCCACAGCACAAGACAGTTTGAATAACCAAACAATCCTTTGCTTTTTCTGTACACTTTCCAGATAACGCAAAACAGGAAGAATTTAAAGACCTGTCAGTTTTCAGATGAAAATCCTATTCCTAAACAGGATTAGCTGGTAACCTAAAAATATCAGCCAGTAATCTCCAAAAGTCATAAGCTCATGTACCCCACGAAGTCCTATACCAATCACTAACTAAAAGAAATTAGGTCAGAATCCAAATCAGATCACACTAGAGTAGCATCAATCTTCTTATTTCAGAGCTGTCACATTTTAAATCTTTCACAGTTTCCACACAAATTATTAAAAACAGAGATCTTTCTTTGAACAGAGACTAACCAAAAGTGACATTTCAGATTAATGTTACAGTTTTAAAAAGGCATATTTAAAAGTTTATCTTCAGGCACTTAAGACATACACCTCTAAACATATCCTGTCAAGCAAACAAACAAAAGCTATCTACCAGACTGCTTTGGGGTTTCCTTAAAAGTATCTGGGATCAGGTGGCAGTACTTCTGACAATACAGTTTCTTTCTTGACCAAGTTCTGTGCCTAATTACTAGCAGATTGACATACCCTACCCACAAAATCAGAGAAGCCGGTCCTATTTCAATTCTGCACATCTATAGTCTAATCTCACAGATGAGCTGCACAGTGAACTCGAGAGATGTACTGTATGACTCAGCCATGGCCTGCTATGGCCTGTACATTCCCACACCTTATTTACTATATAGAAAATATAATAAACAGCATATAATATCCCCAAATCTTTGAAATCTATTGATGTAAAACATGCAAAAATCATTGATACCTGTAGGGCTGTGGCAATTGGAGCTGGCATTACTGTATATATCAAGAGATTTGGACCCTGAATCTGTCAAAATAAATCAGGTGAAGTTTTAGCCTCAAAGAGTTCTGTTCAACTTAACCAGAATTTACAACAACATACACCCTGTACAAAATCTTCCAGTGTCATTGACCAACAGACACATTATCTGTTTATTATTACAACCTGCTATTGTAAAGTACTGAGATTTTATTTATCATCAAGTGATAAAATCTTATTATAATATCAAGTGATAATTATCAAGTGATTGATCAATTGGTCAAATGATTGATGCAAATCCTTTCTGTACCATAGCCTAGTTTCCTTTTCACAATGCCAACAGTCTTCTGAGATGCAGATTCCAGGATCTTACCTACATGTAAAGTATTTGAGCATGTTACAATAATTTGCATCTGGAAATCATCAACTGCACTGTTAAAGAAGTGGCCACTTCAGCTCACACTGTTACGCTCCAGATCTTGACTGACTGCCATTTGGGCAAAGAACACAAAAATTCAATGAAAGCATCTCAGTGGTACTGTGTTCCCAGAAGTGGCATCACTGACTTACTGACAATTATCACCATTGCATCTATTGCTTTTAAACTTGGTACAGTACATTGACTGACACTGCTGACGAGGAGAGGCAGGTAGTAGCTATGACCAGAAAAAAGTTTCAGCTACAGCTTTTAGATACAGGCCGTCTCTTTCCATAATGAGAAGCAGCATGCTATGCAAGTCCTATGACATCTTCAACTATAAAATTCACACTTTATCTACAAACTTGTCACCAAAACCAATCCAACTACATAACTAATGACAGCAAGACATTTTAACACTCTTATTTTGACTAATTTTATGGTTACATTTATGAGCTGTAATGAGCTATATGAATCAGTGGCATAAACCTACTGAAGACATAATGAACTAGAGGGCAAAATAAGTGGTTTGACTGCTAATTAAACAGTACTTTAATTTTTTGCCATGCAGAATAAACCTCTTATTAAATATCATCATTTTTGACTTGTTATAGAACAAGCTTCTCTCTATCCCTGGCTGAGTTACAATAATAATCACAAGTCTACAGACCGGCAATTCCTTTGGGAAGGGACATTTATTGACTGCAGTTTGAGAAAATACAGAAAATGTCATGAGAAAAGCCAAACAAAATCTTCACTACTCACACAGAACCACAAAAAAAAAACAAACCACCACCAAAAAAACCCCTACCCAATGATTTAATCATCTTTGCTAGCAGACACAAGCTCCCTTTCCTGATGTGCTCTGAGCCCATCAGAAACTAAAGTATTGTCAGCATAACCTGGAACATGAACAAATGCTCTGTAAACACAGGGTGCAACCAGAAGAGACAATTCCCCTTCTTCTATTTGGGTCAATATCAGCTGTGCAAATCACATTGAACAAGTAGGGTTTTTGTTTGACTTCATTCTGTTTTTTTTCTCCCTTGGATCAGCTTGCTTGCAATGGACCATCTCTGCTAATTTCAGCTGCAGTCCTCAGTCATTCTGGATCAAGAGAAATCCAAGTATCTTCTCAGGAACCCACATAACATCACACTGCTTAACTCTGAGCATGTTCACAAACCAATTTTGTGTATTCTTGTAACAGGCAATGTAGAGAAATCTGAGTTCTCTTCATACCACAGTCTAGTAGTGCTGCATAAAAAACAATCAAACACTGCTGTGAAGACTCCATAATTAGCTTCATGCTCCCTCATGATAAGGTATTATAGATAAGAGAGGATAAAGCAAATGGCAGAAACGGCCAACACAAACTCAGTTTGAACGCAAGGCACAGTGAAGAGTTGTGTGTCCCAACTTACACAGCCTGTCATGGAAAACAGATGTGCGAGGCCTTCTTCCTCGCAAAATGGACTGACAAAAAGGTTTGCCAGGACAGTTAAATTTTCTTGCTGCCACAGCAGCCAGAGTACTCCTGCTTGGCTTTTCACTTGTTTTCAAAAATTAGAGGAGAAGCTCCACAGAAAGAGTTAAACTTATCTCTTTTCCTCTTCTCTCACCACCTCCCCTGGGGCTACAAATTAATCATAAAAGCTTAGGCAACTGTAAAAGCCATCAACAAGAGACAGGCAGGAATACAATTAAATAAACCCCGTAATGTAAAACCCAAATTGCAGGCAGGTAATTGAACATGGGATCTCAGGGTTGATTTCAATACAAGCAAGGTTGCAAGAGCATCATGTTACAATCTAAGACTTAAGAGCAAGTTTCTTTAGACACTTATATCAAAATATTCATTTTCTAATGCAGGAAAAGAAAGCAGCCCAAAGCTCCAGCTGAAATATGACTGTTCTAGTAATCATCTAACCTTTGTTCACTGTTAAAAGATCTGCATTGTTAACGTTCATAATGTTACAAGGCATTAGGCCTCCATGACTTGCTTACCTCCTCATTTTGAAATGAGTACTAAGACTGATGTTTCTCTTCAAAGAAAGAAGAAACTTCTAAAATATTTTGTCAGCTCTCCCCAAATGAATATTCTTCAAAAGGATTACAGAGCTCTTCATTTAAGTTCCAGAACAGTACAGACCCCGTGATCCAAGAGCTACTACTTATGGGTTTATCCTTGAAGAAAGTACTGCCAGTGACACAGCATCTGAGTGGGATAACTCTAAAACAACCCTAACATTTCTCAGTAGTTACATCATATTTGTTATGAATCAAAACTATTTTACTAATGCTAATGTCAGAATTATTTTTTGACACAAAATCCACAGAAGTTTGTTACCACAACTGTGAAGCATTAATTAGACCTTCACTACTCTAACAGCTTTCTCATTGGCAATATTTAAGCAAAAAAGTACTGCTTTTACAAAGCACAGATGCTCCTTAATAAGAAATCAAATGAGTCAACTTATAAAGATCAGCTCATCAAGTATGTGGCAATATACTGTGGACACCCTATCCTGAAAATATATTAATGGATGCGGGCCAGCCCTACTTCACAGAAAGCTACTGTGCAAGCCATAACTAAGCCTTCCTCCTAATTACAAACACGCAACTTCCTTAACTCTTGAAAATGCGTATTCAGAATTTAAGGGGGAGGGCAGGGAAAAGACGGAAAAAACCATACATGACTATTTTCTGCCAAGGGCAAAACCATCAAGAGTTCTAAGAAGGACTAAGATGACTCTGAACATTTTAGAGGAGGATGTTCAAGGCATATTCAGCAAAAATCCACTAAGAACTCAGAAGTCAAAGGGAGCTTCCACAACAGTGACAAATGCTCCATTCAAAAAAAAAAAAAAAAAAAAAAATCAGGTCAACTATAGAGCAAAAGTGCATACACAAAAGGAAATAGGACCGGACAGAAGAAGAAAATAGTTGGCAGAATATTAAGATCTTTAGATTCAAATTGGGAAACATATTTCTTGAGTTAATAATCTGTAATGTATTTTGCGTCTTTATAGTACTACTCTTTCAGAACCAACATTTAAATTAACTAGGATTTACCAAATGCTTTAAGTACCTAATCTAATATTAGATTCTTATTCTAAAGTTAGTAGGTAGTTAATATTAGTGGGTAGTTTTGCCATCCTCATAATTAAGATCTGGGAAGAAAAAAAAAAAAAAAAGGCTTTTTTGTAACTATAACAAACAATAGTGAGGTTTTGTCTACATATTTCTTTGAAGGTCATCATAATGGGCCATAACAAAGGAATTTTGATCATCTAGGTTAAAATCTGATGATTTGTAAATAAAGATCACAACTGCTTACATTTAAGCTGAAGTACTTATGTTGGGAAAAAAGTGTATGTCCACCATCTGGTGCACAGTAATTACAGAAATTAAAACCGCATTTCTGTGGTCTGCCTTTAACAATTTTTACTGATACAGTAATACTTGATCTTCTTAGGGAACACAATCTAAACTCATGCTGTTAAATGATCATAGGACTATCCACTGCATGGCATAAGCAGTTCATTAAGCTGGAATCCTTATAAACACTTGCTTGCTCCCTAGTAATAACGGGAACAGTTTCTGTAGTTTTACGTCATACCGTTAAATTTAATCCACAGTCAAGGCAAGTTAATTTCACACCTGCTGAGCGATATCCTGATGGATGGCACCACAGCAGGTCATTAATTTTCTTTCCTTTTGATTAATTTCTCACCATACACTGGACACAGTCTTTTGAGTTACGATGTCTGAGCGCAATGCTTAATTCCGGTAAAGGGCTAAATCAGTTTTTGACTGCTTGCCAAAATGCAAAGAACCCAGATGTGATACAAGTGAAAGGAAGCTTCACTAGGCTTGGCACTGAACTCTGACACTGCTACAGGTGTATACTGTACTCACTCAGCAGTATATTTTAAGTGCATTCTTCTTGAGCATAGCCTTAAAGCAAAAATTCTGGATACTCCTTTGAGATACTGCTTATAAAAAAATTCTGCAGCATCAGGAGAGCAGATAGCAGTGACACTACTGAAACAACTGAGAAGTTAAAGTTAACCTTTTTTTTGCCACAGAAACCCTCCCATCATTTAGTTACTGACTTTATACCTAACAAGGTATAAAGACTTACTAAGACTACCATATCTCCTGTTTTCAAACAAAAATCAGGATTACACAGGGCGAAAGAAGGGGAAGGAAAAGGTAACGTTCAAAGGTGACAACAGCAGCCACTGTTGCCACCACAGCACAAGGGGAAGTTGCGGGTCATTTTGCCCTTCCGTAGTCAGTGAAGAGAGCTGGGGTCCTTGGAGGCCTCGAGACCCACGAGAGGGTCCAGCCACACAAGGCGGGTGAGCTGAGCCAACAGCTCACAGCAGGGGAACAGGCTAATCTCACTCCACACTGCTCATCCTACTGCTGCAAGCCACTAACTTTCACTCCCTCCTTTTTGCTAGATGTGCCAATTCACCAGATCCTTCGATGAGCCAATTCAGATCATGAAAACAAAAGAAGCCTTTTTCTTACATTAGCTTTCTGCTTGTTTTGCAAACCAAGCTGTCTAACAGATGGGTCAGGTGCACATCAGAGCTAGTGAAAACAAAAAGGAGAAACTGATTCTTTTGGTATCAAAGAGCTGTTTAGCTTAGTCCTTATTCCCCTTTCAGGGAGTGATTCAAAGCAGCAGCCCCAAAAGCCTCATCCTCTGTATTGACTATGGAAGGACCTGACCTTCCTAAGCTCAAATTAGTGTGTGCTTTTATCCCTTCTCTTCCCTTTCTCCACACTCCCCAACATCCTACTGCACAGCTAATATAAAGGAACCATTAGGGCTCGTAACTCATTCAAAGCTTCCTATCTTTTGTTCTTACTTCCCAATAGTGCTTCCCAATATAGTATGAGCAAATTTTTAGTCTTTTCCTGCTCATGAAGAAGAATAATTTAGAAAACAAAAAAGTGCTTGTGCTTATCAGCAGCCATTTTTGGTAACAGAAGCTATTCCAGTGAAATTGAAATAGTGGAGAGAGAGAAGGGGAAAACGGTTTTGTGATTTGATAAATGTAAATCACATAGAACACGTGATTCAGTATGCACAGCTTAAATTTCTGAGTGCGACAGGCTGAGGCCAGGAAGACATGAGTTATTCTGGATCCACCTGTGCCAGTGGACTTCTCCAACCAGAAGTCATGGCCTCCTCACACCTGCCCTGAGTGTACCCTAGACATTTCAGTAAAAATAAGTTGGGCAAGAAGTAATTTCCTATTTCAACTACAAAGCTGGTCTGTCTATTTTGATTAGCATAGTTCAGACAGTATAAACTGGTCCTTCCACCAAGATTGCAGGGATCTTTTCTACCATCGTTCTGTTGTCCTCTTCTGGTTCAGCATACCGACATCATGACTTACTATCAAGTACTTGATCAAAGGCTCTGCATAAAGCTTGAATAGATGCTCATTTGATGTGTATTATAATGGTTACCTGTTTATTTGCCAACATGCAGTTTTCAGCATGAACTGAAAAATTTTACTGTCAAATCCTACAGAGAATTCAAATGCAGGATGAACTAGAAGCTGGATTAACACGACTTAGCTGCTGAATGGAAAGTGAAAGCAAATTATCCCAATCATCAGAAGTTGCAAACTGGATTTTTTGCACACAACTCCCATTGCTGGCAACCAATTATGCCAATTCTGACAGAGCCAAGAGTATCAAAGGCAGACCTACAGTTTGAACATTATTTACAGCAGTATGTACTTTTTCCTCATCATTGCATGGTTTCCATTATGAATGGCAAAGTGAACATTTCAGTCCTTCCCCCAATTACCCAAAACACAGTATAAAAAAAAGAGTTTGAGAGATAACCAAGTTTTTGATATCTACATTTTCGGATGTCTAGGGGACACCTAGGTGCACTTCCCATTGTATCTCTCAGTTCTAAAGGGCTACTGAAGAAGCCGTTCCCTTTTTACGTAAAATTTCTCTGTACCTGTTACCTCTCAGGCCTCCTTCTCTTACAGAAGCATGAAATCACTCAGTCTGGCCTTCTTTAGATTGTTCTAGCTGGTGCTTCAGATAAAACAAACAAACAAAAAAACCCAAACACCAACCAAAAATCCGTAAATAAGCCACACATGCCATGGCCCTCAAACTCTATCAACTTCCTGTCCCTCCCTGAAAAGGGTGTTACTTTCAAAGAAGAGAAACTTAACCTTTCTGTATATCATTTGAAACTAGAAAACAAAAGAACCCCAACTCTCATGCAGAGTCTTAAGTTGTTTTTTCTCCACCTCACACAAATAATAAAGAATTAAGGTGAAATTTCCCCCTAAGTGCATAGATTAATGCTCACAAAATCCCTTTAATTGTTATAGCAATTTGTAAACTAAAACCAAAGTGCAATAAAAAATGAATTTTAGACTGCTATATGTTTGCATATATTCATTATGCACATCACCATATGTCAGGCAGAATCTCTGAAGGTAAATCTCAAACGAGTGATTACCACTGAAGCAACATCATGGAGAATAAAATAGACAAGTGATATATTTAGCTTCATCCTATCTTTGTCCCTAGAGAAAAGTGTTCCTTCTAGTGTGGGAAGGGGAGGAGAAAAAAACTTATTTGATATGTTAAAAAAAAAAAAAGCCTAGAAAATGAAGGCATGTTTTTCCCCAACACTGATGACCCACTTCAAACAGTCTTATATAACTATAAAATGAGATTACATTTGCCTTGCCATGGATTTAATCTTACGTTTTTCAGTCTGAACCACATCAGAGGGTAATTTTCCTCACCTGCCTACCATAGTTTTCTGAACTTTCTCGGTTTAAGTAATTCTGTCCCTCTCCATCTTTTCAAATCAATTAAAAAAAAAAAGACAAATCTGGTGAGGTAATTTTGCACTTGGCTGAACTGTACAAGGATTATATATTCTAAAGCTATATAGCTATGTTTCATACCTGTTACCCTCTTCTTAAATTTTCACCAGTCCTGGAACTCCAGCATACATGCTCTTGGGCATGTTCTCAAGCATGTACATTGAGTTTTTCTCTCTCTAGTGCTGGGAACATAAGTCAGTTCTTAGAAAACACATATAAACTAAAGCATTGTCACCAAATGAAATGGTTTTCCAAAAACAAGCCGAAACAAATCCACTTCAGTAAATATTCTCTCAAAGGGCACATAAAACTTAACATTAGCAAATCTCTTTGCCACTGCAATAGAAACCAGTCTAGACGTTGTTGATAGTTGTATGGAGGGAAGAGAAGAAAAAAAACAGGTCCCTTTAGCAGCAAACCTTGCAGTGTACAACAAAAAGCTCCTTCACACACTACACAGAGATTAATATAATTTGAAAACACCACACATGTACAACAAAGTATCCATATATTTGTCAAATATTATCTGAATCATAGGGACAAGATTTACAAGGCAGTTAAGTCAGACTTCCATGGTCCATTCAAACATATTAGCTTAGTTATTAGGTTAGTTCTCTAGTGTTTCAACAGTACAAATGCATTATAAGCAATATAAATGTAAGCATCAAGACTTCCTTCCTCCTTCTTCCCAACATCAAAAAAAAAATTCTAAAAAATATCTCCAGTTATGATAAGTGGTGCCATTGACAGCTGAAAACCAGCTGCTACGATTATAATCTAGGTAGCATCGTTCCACTGTAGTTGCATCCTAAACTCTAGCCAACATCTACAGTAGGACACATCCTACTGCAAACCTCTTTAGCATCCTAAACCCAAATGGTTCCAGAATCAGAAAGCAAATTTAATACGCAATATTGTCCATCCCTAGAATGGTGAGAGTGAAAAACTGTGTATTTTGAGCTAACAAGGGAAAGTTAGGAGACTTCTCAGGACAAATACAGTGGTAGAAGGCTTGCCTCGAAAGGAACTTCCATTAGTAGCAAGGATAACATTTGGTTGCAGTATACCATACACTCTACCTAATGTTTAACTAGATGAAGAGCTCTTAGAGAAGACACTTGGTATCAAAGGTGCAAGCCCAGTGGAATTATTCCTACTTGCTGATTTTCTTCTGGACCTCCAGGGCAGGTTCAGCACCCATTGTCCCAGCCTGCATCAGGAAGTATCTTCCTAGAACCAAGTTAATGTTAGCTAGGTAAAGGCACAAGACATGAAATACACCCACGACACTAAGACATGAATACTCTTCTATAAAAAAAAAAAATCCACTTTCAGACAATCCTTTTGAAAGTTATTACAATCCAGCAGATAATGTAAATGCATATAAGGCTGCCAAAAAAGATCACTTACAGATCTGAGCAGAATTTAAATGGTCTTGAAACAGTACCATAGTACTAGCAGAGAGGAAAAGAAAGACCACCATACTGACACTAGCGCAGCTGAATGGATTTCTTCACTGTTTAGTCATAGCTAATGAAGAGAAAAAGGAAGAGAGACAGAAGAATAGATTTTGTAATATTATGAAAATACTCATTCCTTTCTACTCACTGGGGAAATGTGCTGGCAAACACATCTTTAAAAAATAAGTTGGTACAAAAAGCCTTTCTCTTTTAAACTCTGTATCATCGAGCTACATTGATTTATCTTTGCAACAGCCAGGATTTGACAAATAATCTGCAGATAACTATTTAAGGCATTATTTTAAGCACATTTCAACATCCAGAGCAGTCCATTTGCTTTGTAAGCAACCGCAAGGATCCAACATAGACTATCCTACCACTGTACCGTATCTTAGCTTACTGGCTTACACCCGTACATAAAGTACATAAACCTGTATTTGAGCCACAGAGTGTAACATGCATGCAGAGTACAACAGTATCTCTAATTAGAGGCAGGGGAAAAACAAAACCCAACAGTAGTCTGTCACTCAAGTTCATTAGGTCTGGTCTTAAAGAGAAGAACTGTTCGTGCTAATAGCCTGCCAAAAGAAAGAATGTATTTATTCATTTCAGAGTGATATGATATTTCTTTCTAGAGCTTTGTATCACTCAATCGCTTCCAGGCTTTTACTCTTAGGCTGCTGTTTTAATGCTGAGAAAAGATGTATCCTACAGTTTGGAATCAACACATGACTTGATGTTTAAGTCTGAAGAGCACTTTGGAAATCATCTTTATGCTCGTATAATATCTATTTCAATCCAAAATTATTATTGCATACAGTTATTTTGGCATATGACTTTCGAGCGGCTTTCATTTATTTTCCAAACCTGAGAAAATATCTGATGTTCAAGACAGTTGAGCAACTAAGTTGTTTTTCCCATAGGTAAGGTTTCATTTAACTCCTAACCTCTCCTGTTAACTGCATTGTTCCTGCTCTTCATACTCAAGTCTGCTTTACACTACAGAGAGCAGTACCCGACCAGTTAATTTAATGACTCATTAATAACAACTTCACCATCACTACCACCAGATCTTCTTCTACCTATCATCCTTTAAGATTCTTTAGAATTTGAAGGATTTTTCCTTCATTTAGTTTAAAAAATAAAAAGCAAAACCAACTACTGCTTCATGGCTGTAAGTATCTAGCTGCTATGACATTCACAGTTCCACATTAGACACCTAAAATCTGTATACAATGAAAGTTCAAACAGGGACTCAAAAAAGCCAGCTTACAAAAGAAGCAGCTTAATTACGAAAAGACAACAGACAAAATATGGATTTACCAGATATTTCAGAAAATAGTATTCAAAAAGTTGTCTAAATTCAAATTTATTTGATGCCTTGCTCTGCTCAGCTTTCCTATGTTCTAAATTGTCTCGGTGGTCTGTTAAAGTAGCAAACTTACATTTTCTCCATAATATTTTCATGTGTTTATCCTGACTGACTTTTTTGGGGGGTATAACGACAGCCTTATAAGAGATTCCTATACAAACATTTAGAATAATCAAGACAAATATGTTACTAGCAAAAATATGGAAGTCAATTCTGGTGTCAGTAACCCCTAGGGAAAAAACTCTGCAGATCCAGACAAACTACAAGACACTCAGCTATCACTCACCTCTTCAATGTGCTACTTTCATTTTCTGTAGTTTCAAAGCCTGTGCAACACAGGCAGAGAGTCAGACCTTCAGTGAAAATGGCCTCAATCATTACAGACAGTTGCTTGAGGTCAGTTGAAA
Organism: Fulmarus glacialis; assembly: GCF_000690835.1. Classification (NCBI taxonomy): domain Eukaryota; kingdom Metazoa; phylum Chordata; class Aves; order Procellariiformes; family Procellariidae; genus Fulmarus; species Fulmarus glacialis. The sequence goes on from NW_009213853.1 coordinate 35,092, forward strand.
AAGCCACATCAGAAAAAAGACAAGAAAGAGGATCTGTGTGAAAGAGTTATTGATGTGACAAAGAAAAAGATGCAAGACCAACTGGCCTTCTGAAGGCACGCAATTCTTGCTTGAAATCATCTATTTTGATAATTAGGTGGTGAGCAATCCAATAGAAAGGTTCTAGTGCATCTTGTATCTATTATTAGCTGATTATAAAAAAGATTCAGCACAACTGCACATATACCATTCAGAGACTTCTTCAACTTTGACTTAATTTTACAGAAAAAAAATCTACCCATGTTTGTTGGGTGGGTGGGGCAGGATAAGGAGTTCTGTTTTAGTCCAATTCCAGAAGTCAATGAGTTCAGTAAATAAGGACATTTCCTAAATGATTTAATAAAGAAACAGGTTATGCAAACATGAGAAAGAATTTCAGAAGTACGCTTTGGGGGATGGGAAGGAATGCATGAGGTAAAGCTTAAGTGTAATGTGTGTGAAAAAATTTCAAATCACATGGTGAAATCTCATCCTTGAAGATGAGATGTTTGGAGGAGAAATGCAAAGGCCATTCAGAAGTCTGGATTAAGAAGGCGATTTTGCTTCTTTCCGAGCACAGCAGAGGATACCCAAAACACTTCTCACACATAACCGAAATCCAGCTTGACCAACAACAAAAAAACCCAAAACAAGCATACTTAGAATTGAGAGATAGCTGCACTTCAGCACATCTGCTAAATAAAGAGACTATATTCACTAAAATCTTCACAGTCTAGTGGAAGGCTGTTTCCAGTGCTGAGCAGAACAGAAAATACATATGCTTGTCTGCATATCTCCTGAAGACGAAATGAAAAGAGAGCACATGATTAGCCCTTTGGTCTTTTAGGATGTGGAACAGCAGAGGCAGCAGTAATAGCAATGATTAAGTAGCAGTGACAAAGAAAACATGCTTCAAATTACACAAAATAGGGGAAGAAGGAGACAGACACAAGCCAAGATGGAAAGGAAAGTACGACCGAAACCCCGAAACCTATTACACAGTATTCTGGAGAATTTCTAACACGTCCCCCTATTTATTTTTTTTTATTTTATTTTTCATCAGTTTTACAACTCAAACACTGGTGTATTTTATGTGATATTCTAAAGAAATTTGTGTAAGGAAATAAAGATCTTAACACCATAATAAACTGGACAATTGTCAGCAGTGCGCTCTGCCACACACACAAGCCAAGTGAGAATACATGAGCAAAAAAAAAAAAGTATGCTAATAACATTTGACAGATTTCCTCCTCCATTTGTCAAATGCAAGGATGACAGAGCTGGTCAGGACAAAATAAACAATGAAAAAGTTTTAATCCTGCATTTTTGCGGCCTGGACAAACTCTTTTATCCTGAGCAATAGGCTTGATCCCCATACTACAGGGAAGGTGGACATGTTTAGCGCTGTAAGATTCCTAGAGTAATTTCTGCAAAACTACAATGCTGCATCAGCAGCCTTTTTAAGAAAATGCCAAATTTTAGTTATTTAAAGGATAAGGTGGGTAGCTATTTAAAAATACTCTGTAGTTCGTGAAAGGGCAAAAGTACACCTTCATCAAAAAAACTCTTTCCATAACACACATCCAAAATCAATAGCATAAAATCTGACTTGGAACATCAGGAATTTATACAGTGAGAAGGTTTTTTTTCCTTTTTAAATTGGGATAAACAAACATAAAAATGTACATTGATAGTACTTACATAGAATAAGGGGTTTTTAATATTAATTTGCTAGATAAAACTGGGGCCATTTGACCCTCTGTTAACCTAACATTTTAAGAAGTAATAAGAACACAGTCTTCTAAATTAGACTGATGTTCAAACACTCCAAGCCAGCACTGTCACTGAAAGCAGCAACTTTATCCCTCTCCAACCTAGTTCCCCAGCCTATACGACTAAAAGGTGAAGATAGCTAGGGAACATGAACGGCCAGAAAGCCATTTACAGCCACAACAGTTTGTCAGCCAGTTCACTGCACTGCTACATAAATGCACTGATAGACCAGGAAGACTAATGACATTCCCATGTAAAAGCACCAGCAAATGCTGGTGTTAATTCTCCTCTGATCAGAGCACAGAACATTTGATTATCATAAGGTACTACAAACCATAAAACAGCATTGTAAGACTACTGAGTTATGCAGAATATTCTGAACACCATATCCTGAACTACCAGATTATCAGTTGGGCAACAGAATTCAAGTTTGCCATATCCAATGGGAACAATACTCAATGGTAGAACAAGACTTGAGGTACAAACAGTCTGAATAGAGACCAAGACAATTCTAACAAAACAGAGTACTAATGGTGGGTGGGAAAAAAAATCAGTTGTTCAAACACATGGGATGTAGAAAACTTGTACTTCAAATGTAGCGAAAAAAGGCCCTTGCTAATTTACTTTTTTTTTAACCCCAAATTATGAAAAATTAGGTTCTTCAGATCTCCATCTAACCCCCCTTTTTAGGTCTAAGAAATGCAAAATTTATGTAGAGCAGTTTTCCCCATATATTTAAATTATAATACTATTTTTCAAGTACAGCTTTTTTAAAAGGTATCTTTTTTTCCATTTATAAGACTGTTTTCTTTGCTCTAGATGTGGCCACATGCGTGCCAATATCTCAGTAAGGAAGAAAATGTTCTTAGACATGTTTTAAGTAGCTTAATCAATACTGGCATTCTTCTGTAACATTACACAGTGCACACGCTACGCAACTAGTACATATGGAAACTACTATGTCAGGAAATGAATCAAGGTACAAAGACTTTAATAGAAGTTGAACAGAAGCTAAACCTGTTACAAGCTTTTGCTCTGTATCAGCCAGTACAGCCCTCAAAGGAAAGTTCAAGTGCACACTTGGGCCTCATTGTACTAGTTTCAATATACAGAGCCAGAGGTTTAAATAGCACCAACTCAAAAAGAGCTTAAGTAAACTGCAATATGCCTTTTACACCAATACAGAACTTTACCCACTGCACTTAGACTCTCATTACACCATTACAAAAATCCATTCCTTTCATTATAGGCCAATGGCACACTGAATCACAGCTGGTAACATACCAACAGCATTGAAACAACTGCTCATTCACTGGACATTCAGCAGCCAGCATGGATCAACTAGTGAACTAAAATGCCAAACTTCCAGTGGGCAAGTACTACTTTAACAGAACTTTACCTCAGCTGCTAGTAAGCAGCAATTTGTAATGGAGACCAGCAGAGAGGCCAAAACCTTAATCACCTCCCAGCCTGAAGCTCTTCCTTGCTCTCTTAAATATTCTTTAACTTACCTTGGTGGGAATTTTGATAAGACAGGTTAGGTGAAAGTTACTGTAACCTTTTCCTCAAAGGAATCATGCATAGTCCTATAAGGCTATCAATCCAGAACCCAAGGAGAGTCACTTAAGAGACTCAGACGACGATTTCACAAAGACTAACAACTGGGGCCATAAAGTGAGATCGATAAGCTTCCCCAGGAGTCTCAAACCACTCAGATCTAGATTCAGACATATGTCAAATTGCTTTGTCAAACACTCATGCAACTGAGTTTCATTTCTCACATCATTAAAAAAGTCAGAAGTTTTTATTTTACTGATTACCCAATTGCTTGAATATATGACTGCCAAGCTACTGAAAAAATCTGGGAAAGTATTCCAACAAGAACTACAGATTACTATCTTATCTATAAGGACTACAGTCTATATTTCTCTTTCAGAAGAAGTTATGATATCAAAACAAAGAGAATTTTTTTTTCTAGAACCGATTTATAAATAAGCTCAACTGGTATCTAAGAAAATAGCTATTAAAAATAACAATCTAACATTTTATTTTAAAGTATAACCATAACATTAATTTAACTTGATTACAGGCTCTTAAAATTAGACTAAGTATTCAGAACTGTTTGATTTTATCTATAGTAAAATAGCTGTTAGCTTGAGTAGAAGAAACACTGGAAGCATTTGCAGCATTCTCCTCCTGCATGCTTTTTTCCACTCTAGTAAAAGAAAAGTAGCTGCATAACGCGAATAGATGTTAAGCGTAAACAGAATGATACTGCATTTCACCGTGTTCTTGGAGGATCAGTAGTACTGGTTGAGAAACTGCATTTCATGAAAAGAAATACAAGGAGGAAAACTGTTCATTTTTACAAGAACTTACAAAAACAAATCAAAGTGCTAAGGAACTGATTGGAATAATGTAGCTTTAATAATCTGGTCAAATATCCTGTACAACCTAGGCTGAAGTCTGAATGGTAAAGATTGAGAAATCTTTGTGTCTTTTTCCCCCCCCCTATACAGAGTGTTCCACATCCTTTTCCTGTTCTGTCAGATCAGGAAACACAAATACTGATTTCACTAACAAAATCCTACCAAAATACAGGAGTGACAGTTCTTAATTAAATCTAAGGAGAAAGAAAACCATTACATATTCTAATTTGGCTATATGTCTATTAAATTTAATGCCCAGTTTCTAAATTTAGTTTGACTTCCAGACAAACAGTTTGAGTTCTTCAAAAGCCTCTCTCAAACAATTCATTTTGTTCAGTCCTCCAAATATTTTTTCAGATTTTTTCCTGATCTCTCTGGAACTTTTTTCCACAATCCCTGCAATAGAAGTACATATTTTAACATTTCCTACCTTAAATTCCATCAACACACAGAGATTGAGAAACAGTCCTTTTTCTGTTCCTACTCCTGCTTGCAAGTATGCTTTTAAAGCATCAAATTGGTGCTTTACTTGGACTGCTTGTCCACTTGTTTTTGAAACATTTTATTGCTGCCCAAGGAACAGCTATTCATTTTGCAGCCCCTCTTCATGCCAAAATAATCTCTGAATCCACTATATGCCTATCATTAGCCAAATGCATTTTTGTCAGGATTGTTAATGTGTTTCAGAAGCCGAGATGCTGGAGGATTTGGGAGATGTCTCTTGGTTTTTCCTTTTTTTTAGTACGTGTGTACCTGTGTGTGTGAAGTAGGTGGGAAAGTTTGTATCCACATACAATGTATTAGTACCTACAGAGAACACTGTTGTCAAGCTCCTTTACTGCAGGAGTTTGCCAAATAGGTGTGAAAGTTTCTGTGCTAAGAATATTATAGGCTTTTCCTGGGTATTAAATATAACTGCTTAGTTTCTCTCTTTTTCAGGGAGAAAGCTTCTTTGCCAGGTGGCTCAGAAATTCCAAGATCAGGTAAACAAACAAACAAAGGCACAGCAAGATAATACTTTTTTTTTTTTTTTTTTTTTTTTGGAAAAGGGGGCCAATTTTAATGTGACAGAAAGAAAACTAATCCTGAGAAAGTAAAGATGACAAAGATCTGTCTGGTTGTCGTTGTTTGCTGAATACTTCTAGACAGATTCTCTGTTTTCCGTATTTATTGCTATTTTAATTATTAAAACCAGCAAGCTTTACTTACATCTAGACAGAAATGGGCAATTCAAACCAACATTGGGAGAAGTAAACTATTTCATGGTTCATGTTACTTGGAGTAATATTTTAGAGGCATTAGTACTGGAAGCATTTCTTTGAGGCAGAAATAGCCTTCACACTACAGTGCACGGAAACAGTGTGGGGCTTTCATTCTACAGTTAGGTCATACAAACAGTTTCATTCAGCATTCAAAACAATCATGTCACAATTTCTTGGTATAGAATGAATAAACAATGTCAAACATGGATAACTACCAGGTTAGAAACATTCCTCACATTTATTCTAGGTTTTGGTTGTTTTTGTTTTGTTTTGTTTTAAACAAGGTTTTCAGAAAAAGTAATCAATTGGTATGTCTGATACAGATGTCTAACCGTACAGCCTAAAACCTTATCAGGAGCAACTGAAAGCTAGTATTTTCACTCTTTTTAATCTACAACATAGAAAATTAAATCATTGCACACACTGTATTTGAACAGGACCTATTAAGAAAGACTCATGGAAGTTACTTAAAAGCTTGTTACGAAGTAGATGATCTGTTCAAAGATTTTTGCTATGTATACCATATCAAAAACATTCAAAGTTTTGAACACATAGACAAGTTTTACGTGACAAATTAAACATTTCAGACCTCCAGTCTTCAATCAAAACACAAAGTCATTTTACAAAAAAAGTCATAATAGCAGAGTTACATGAGGTCCTTAATACTTGAAATTATCTTTCAGGTATATCACATGCATACTATAGTTCTGATCTGCGGAGTTCGAGGGAAACTTCCAAAAACTGCATTGAAGCTGCATTGAACTGCATTAGTTCTCTGCAGCAAAGGAACAAATACACAGAGAGGGCAAGGGAGGGGACAAAAAAAAAAAAAAAAAAAAAAAAAAAAAAAAGGAGAGGAGAGGGAGAAGACACAGCATTTTAAACCCAAGAGAACTAAGTGAATATATGCAGATACCTTTGTACTAATAAGAATCTTCTGTAAGAATGTGTTAATCCACGTTAGTCACACATATTGCAGACAAAAGGACTATCACATAATGTGGCAGAGGCCAAAGGTTCAGTATCTTGAGACATGACGTGTCCAAAAAACATCCAGATCACAAAATATAACCTTAGGCAGGAATGGTAATTCACTAAAGCTCGTACCTTTTATGACAACTTAGAATCATAAAATCATTTAAGTTGGAAAGGACCTTTAAGATCATTGAGTCCAACCATAAACCTAACACTGCCAAGTCCACCATTAACCATGTCCCTAATCGTCACATCTACCTCCAGGGATGGTGACTCAACCACTTCCCTGTTCCAATGCTTGACAACCCTTTCGGTGAAGAAATTTTTTCTAATATCGAATCTACTACTTGATTAGTAGCTATCCGAAAATGCTTTGCTAGGACCTCAAAACAGGTTATATAAAATGCTGTACCAGTGACAGTGCATGTATGATTTGTCTGTTTTCCTAGGGAAGGGAGGAACACAACCTTAACAGGCAATGGAAAGGAAGCAGCAATAAACTTCATTACCTAACTCTAACAAGAGTGAAGAAAAGGTTTTAGTCATAAAACTATTCTAGGGAAATGTAACCACAAGGAATACGTTACATGGCAAAAATTTATATACAAAGAAATGCAACAAACTACATGACCCATGAGCAACAACCAATTAAAGTAAAACCAGGTTCTGCCTGCTACTTGTAACCTCTAAAAATCCCTCTGTCTAAAGGACAACAAGATCAAAAGAGGCAGTTGATAGCTTTCAAAGATTATAGGCTTTTATCAGGATATAGAAATCAGTAAGACAAACGTCAGTAGGTTAGACTAATAATCAAGGTTAAACAGTTTGGAATGCCTGTGGGATGTATGGAGAAATACAGTTAGCAAACAGGAGTAAGAGGACCTTGTGAGACTCAAAGGGCCAGGATCACAGGATTCTTAGCTCATACAAACCATAAATAATAAATAAAACGAACCACAGCATTGACTTAAGCTCTCCTCATGAAAAGGACTTTGCTACTTTCAATACTCTAAGAGGGAATCCCTGTCCCCCAAACTAGTGTCTCCCTAGTACGCAAGCTGCCACAGACATATGAAAATGGCATAATTTTAGCAGAAGTCCCTCAAAAGAGCTACATCCTGGCCTGAGTGCATGCACGGACCTTGGGCTTGAAGGATTCACCTGATTAAAGCATACAAGACTTCTCCTTGTTGGAAGGAGAAACACCACAAATTAATCTCAAGACAGCTGAACTACTCCAGCTTGAATAGAAGAATAAGGCTATACACCCTGAGAAAAGCTTGCATTGCCACAAAAATCTGCTGCCTCACATCTGGGAGGCTGTGTCAGCGCTTGTGTCACCAATTCTCCATCATTATGGTGGCTCCTCCTCAAATGCCATCCAATTAATAGAGCCTATGTCAATATCCAAAACCCTTCACTGAACTAATATAAGCTTGTATAAAATTCTAGTCACCTTCTCTTTGCGGCCATGAATTACGGTTGATTACAGAGTAATCAACTCACATGAACAAACAAGAAACTGACAAAAAAGATGGGGTCAAAAGTGATGGAAACCAAGCCACCGTCAAAACACGATCTGAATGAGACTTACTCCTCACAGAAGTTACACTTCATTATATTGTAGGTCTGGGCTCTTCAAGAAATGGAAGTGAAACAGATAATGAAGCCTTTACAACTTCAGTAATGTATGCCATTAACAGGGGGCTAAAAGAGGAAAACGAGGGTTTTCAGTGTGCACGCATACACACAGAGGCAAATACAAAATTCCACTTTTTCTTCTGAAGTATGGAAGACAAAAGATTTTTTACGTTTGGTGTTGGGGTTTTTTTGTTTAAGTGGATGTGCATATGTGGTATATGAAATGCAGAGATGCATAAATACTAACTCAGCAAAAGTAGAGAGGAATAAAGGATGACCTTATTCCACTTCAATCAGTTAAGAATTTTTTGAAATTGAAGATGCAGTAATATCAAAACTGCTTGATTTCTGAAAGAGTTTCCACTCGTCAAATTCCCAGCTGATTAGCACTGTGCAGCATGTTCATTTCCTTCAGCAGATGCTTCCGATGTTCATTACCAAGAGTTGCTGCTGGAATACTGCTCTGGTTCCAAACTGGGCTAAGCAAGAGAGTTCTGCAGATGCTTTGGGAATAATGTGACATAAATGAAAATACTATCAGGACCTGGCTTTTTTGATATTCATCATATTGTATTTCTTTCCACCATCTATTTAAGAAACTAAGCATACACTGAGTCAGACAATCTGTTGGCAAATAACCATAAACTAATGTTTGCCACCAAATCTCCCTTATCACTGCTTTTCCTATCAATAAAACTGAACTAATTCTCCCATTCTCTCATGAAACATTAAGACAGTCGTCTTTAGATCTCAATCTGCTCAAAACATGAACACTGTATTCACATAAGCCTTCAAAACACCTACCACACAGCTAATAATCAAGTTACTATATCAGTGAAGGGCAGTTAATGCCAACTACTCCTGGAATTCTATTAAAATTTTAGAGGCAAGATGAGGAAAAAACCTGCATATTAAGCTATTTAATATAAACAGAAGCAAAAGCAGAGCAAACTTATTAGATGAAAGCAGCATACAGTGCCAAAAACATAACCTTGCAAATAAAAAAAAAAATTTCAAACTTGAAGGGAAATGAGTGGTGCTAATAAAATTCTACATATTATCTCAAGCATAGAAGTTGATGGTATACAGCTTTTTTTTTTTTTTCATCATGAGAAAGGAAGGGAATCTGGTTGGAGGGAGATGACAAAATTGGAGAGCAATTGTCTTTATTCTAAGTCATTTTAGGAATTCAGAACACTTCATTATTTTGCCAGATTCTATTTCATGAAGCAGATTAAGGATTTTAGACGATTTACACCCAGTGTTGCTGGCTGCTTCCTAAGTTTTAGGCAGTTTAGTTTTGGGAGCTTAAACAACCTGATCTTCTTATATTCAGTATTCAGTCACTCTGTCTTTCAGCATCTTTTCAGCCCAGGCTGTATAAGCTGCCTTCCTCCTGGACAGCAGGATGGATTTATCACCCAGAAAAGAGGAAGCATATGTTCTTATTTAATCCTTATCCTGCTCGTACAAAATAAATCCATATTCTATATAAGAGCAACAGAAAACAGTCTGCGTACATTAAACTATGAAGAGCAGACATTCCTTTCACTAAACATACGGCTCCACAGGCCATTTTAAGAGTAAACTATTCCCTACATCATCTCATACAGGTAAAGAGCAGAAAGCAGTAGTGAAAGTTACGTTATATGTAACAAAACCACCAGAAAAAAAGGTGAAGGTTTTTCTCCTACTATTAGGCTTGGTACAGCCACCAGTAATTATGTGAACTGTGGGTGTTGCAGTAAGCAGAGTTTCTCATGAAGAACAGTCAGAGTCATTACACAGAGATGAAGAAGGAAAAAGGTAAATCAACCATTCCAACTAAATTGGACTCTGTCCCCAGGCAAAATGGTTTCAATAATAAATAACAAGAACTAACTGGTTCCTCCTTTTTTGAAAGCTTTTCAGTCTTTTATGAAATGGCAAAAGTATTTTGAAAGAACTGAGATCACCTCATTGATTTGGGAGTAAAGACATACCCCTAGTCTGCAAACAACTTCAAATGCTGTCCTCCTGAGGACAAAGATTAACAGATACAGTACCAGACATTCCCTCCACCCTATTTGCATTTTTTACAGGCAAGGACGTTTGCTGAGATAAAGCAAAAGCTTGTGAGTCATGCTGTTGAAAAAGCTATCACACTGTTCACAGGGACAAGGTGACAGAGCTTTTTAGACAAATAAGACTGTGTACTAGAATAACATGAATCTCCAGAGTGCACCTTCATTTAAAAAGTATTCTATTCTTGCTGCAGTTATCAAGAGAGATTGATGTACCAAGACCTAATTCAAGAATTAAGAGTTCATTCTCCCACATTTACTGACCACAATGCCAGAAAGACAAATACGCACTCAAAAGATGAGATTGATATTATACCATATCTGGAAAAGATTGAACCTACACTCCCTATGATAACAGTGAGGAAAGCCTCTACCAAGATTTAGTTCCTTAAAACTGACACTTATTTTCCCCTAAATACATTAAAAAGTAAGTTTACCTTAAATAGTTGCTAAAACTCAAGGGAGACAATAAAGGAGGCCCCCAAAATTCTTCTTTAATGTAGGTCTGCACACCTATGCAATCACATCAGGTCAGCCACTGCTTTTCACAGAAAGATAAATCCCTACAATCAAACCACAAGATGATGTTGATGTATAAGAAATACCGAACTTGGCAAATGAAGAGCATTGTTATTTCCAATCTACAGCTCAATGCATCTCTGGCGAAAAAGTAGCAGACATGGCAGACCAAAGCACAGCTGGCACCAAGATCATAGTTTTCAGGAACCTTTTTCTCACATTCACTTCCTAGAGGTTTACGAAGTCTGAAGAGGAAAGGAAACCAGCATCGGGTGGAACCGAGAGCTTGTAAATCGGATCGTAACGGGGAGATCTCGACAGCCTTTCACCCGACATTCATCTTATCAGCCACGGCAAAGCTTGCCACCCGCGTTTCGCTAAAACCTCCGTCCCTCTGAGGCGCGCCCGCCCGCCCGTCCTCCCAGGCTGCCCACGGCCGCCCAGGCAGACGGCGGACGG
>NW_009213854.1:0-25887 GCF_000690835.1 Fulmarus glacialis
GGGGCAGAGACTCGCTCACCCCCCGCCAAGGAAGCCCGCCGTGCGGGGGCCGGGTCGGGCTTTTCCAAACGGCCCGCAGCTGCAGCGGGAGGATGCTGGGGGGCCCTGGGCCCGGCAGGGGCGGGGCGGCCGCTTAAGCCCGCGGTGAGCTTCCTGAAAGGCATTGCGTGCGGCCGGGGCGTCAGACCGCATGGAGAGTGACAGAGGGCTGCTGATCCACGCTCGGAGGGGAAGACTGGAGACAAATTCTGCTGCTGTGCTTTCTACTTCGGATGTTAGAGAGACGTACAGCTTCTGCGCCACGTTGCTGGAAATGCTGTGTGTTCGCTGTGGCGATACTGGGAATGTAATGCTTGAAAACAATAAGCTGGTTAGTAAGAAAATAAACATTCCTAACATAGCAAAATATTTTTGTACTTTATTTTACAGTGTTAACTTTGTAACACTGCATTTTTGGATGGTTGTCGACATGAATTGTAGTTAGTACAATTTCCGTTAGTTAATGAAAATGTAAGCTGATTGTTGGCTGTGCGTGTGTATTTTATCCCATCATTTAATCTCACGGTTGTTGAGGTTGCACGGCGGCAGTTGCTCACTACCCCTCAGGTTTTCAGTCCATTACACTCCGTTGTATTGCTGCGCCTTTAGATCTCTCTTTAAAATGCTCTGAAATCCATTCAGTGACTCATAATTTCAATAAATTTTGCATGGGTGTCGTGGATAAAGGCCAATCTACTTTTGTGGTAGCCAACAGCCTCCCACAAACGTCTTACTGCCTCCCCATCTTATATATAAAGAAGTTCAGCCCCAGTGGCCTTCAGTTTTCTCTGTACATTAAAAATAAATTTCCAAAAGATAGATCCCTTTTTTGTGTGAGTCTGGTTGCCAGTAGAGCTCAGTGCCTGCAGCATCCACGGACTTCTGGCCAGATGCACAGCCATGAAAAGAAAACGGGAGATCGGCCACAGTTCTGAAAGGCAAAGTTGGAAACAAGGTTACTTTTTCATGTAGTAGTCGGGGCAATCAGAATCTGAGCATTGGGCCCTTCAAAGGGTTCATCACTACCTTTTTTAGAAAGATAAAATTGGGAACGTCCAGATATGTGATCCATTTTTATCTACTATCTAAATACCATGTCTTTTAAAATGTCGTCTTCTAACTTCTCTGCAACCATACAGACGAGTAACGCTGAAGCTGAGAGTCATTTAATTGCCTGATTCCAGAAACCAAGAAAAAAAAAGCTGAATATGCATTGGGAACACTAAAAATGACACTTTTCAGCCCTTCAATCTTTTATCCCTTTTTTCCTCTTTTAGTTTCAGTGTATTTTGGTGAGATTTCATTGTTTGGGGTTTTTTTCTCTTTTTTTTTTTCCCTGTAGGTTCTCTGCAGGCAATATATTTCAGATAAGAGTAGAACTTGAAGTCCAGCTTTTATTTTTGCAGCTACTCGAACCTTTCAAATGTGTCTCATTTTTGCTTCCATCATCTTTTGAGCTGATAGCATTTAATTTTGGTAAGTTGTTGCTACTAGAAATGCTAAATTATATTGATGGACTCTGGTATATATTTAAGCATATAGCCTGTCATTTACAATGATTTGTACTGTTCTTGTAAAATGTCGTCTTCACTGTCCTTGGGCTTGTCAGGCTGAGTGGCATACTTGTGCTCAGCCATTGTTCTCCTCCTACGGCTGGATAAATTTATTAGTTAGACAGATTTAGCACACCAAAACTCTCCAGCAGACTTCAGCCTTCATGCCAAACGCTTTAGGCAAGCAAGTGGGTTTACACATGTAGGTAGCCCTAAACAACAGAAAAAAGATCCGTCAGTCAGCCATGTAAAATTATTTGAGTGCCTAAGGGTTCTGACAAGTAATATCTGATGGATTTAAACGAATAAATTTGAGAGATTAATGCCCACAGCAGTATCTCCTTCACAGAGTTTACCATCTTCATAGTGGAACAGGACATGTATTTGTGTCTCTCCTACCCCAATTCATAGTCTGTTATCACAGTACAAACTAACCTCACCACTAACCTAAACATCCCTTGCAGCAGTCGCTGGCCAGGAGGCAGAGCTTAAACTTGGGAAGCGGTACTGTCTTAAACTATTTTAACTAATTCTACCAAAGCACATCTCTGAGAGCCGTAGTGTTTGCAGGGTTGAGATCCGAGAAACAAACTCTGAGCTTGCCTGTATGTTCTGTAATCCTGTGGGATCAGGAGGGAGGTCCAGATTCAGAAAAGCTCACTTTCCATCGGTTCCACCAGAATAGAGGTGAAATAGAGATATTGGTGGTTATCTGGGTCTAAGACTCATCTGAGTATTCAAAAGCAAAACTTTGCCTTTGCTCCAGGAGCACGTGAGACTGTGGAAATGGCTTGTGTGCAAGATATGTAAAATTACATTTCAGATAATAAACTGCTTCCGAGAAATATGACCTCAGAATTTAGGCTAAAGAAATGTCACGCAGGCCTGGAGAGCAGGAAATCTGACTATTACGGCTATGCAGTTGAACCACCGGCGTGCCTAGGAGTGTCACTGATAAACAGCTTGATAAGGGACTGATGAGCAGGATGTCTGTAGTCCATCACAGCACTAACTATGCAGGACACCTGAAGTATTGTATGGGAAATAATGTTCAAACATAATATTTAAAGATAGGTAGCATAAACTGAATGCACGAGGCTGCTAATGACAAGTGCTGTTATTCACGCTTAGTGCATAGTTAAAGTCATTAACCAATCTAAATGCTTGACAGATGCAAGACAGAGATAACTGGTGAGAAAGTGCATGATACAATGTATTGATGAACTACATGGAGAGAGGAGCTGTGTCCTGGACTCTTGGATTTCTCAGGTTGCAGTGTTATGGGAGCCAGAATTGTGTTCTGCTGTCACCTGCATATGGTGCTCCTCTTGCTAATTGTCCTAGCCCTCACATCAGAAGAGGCCACGTGGCAAATCCAAGTCTGTGATTAAAAGTAATGGGGTGAGTCAGGGGACTCGGTAGATGGCAGGGGCAGGCTCTGGAGCAGCTGGTGTTCCTGTTGCCTAGTGGGAAGGCAGCCAGCCTCGAAGAGTCAAGAGGTGGGGTCTGTGGAGAGCTGACAGCAGGAGGGGTACATAGGTAAAAGTAGAAACTAGTCATCTGTGATGAACAGCATGTATACTGCAAAACTACAGCATATCCCCAATGTGTCATCTGAAGGACCATAACTCTGTTTTTCTCTTTGCTTCAGAATGAAATAAGCAGTATTGCTTTTTCTAATGATTAAAGAATGCATTCGTATGTAAGAAAGTAAATAGACAGAATTGCATCTGTATTTTTTAAAAGTTACAAATAAATTTTTAACATAAAAGTATACTTCCCGTCACCCTTGCTGAGTCATATTTTCTTCTGGAAGTACTTTACTTTACAAAAGTGTTGCTTTACAAAAAGAAATTTGGTACAATCTGGTCCACAGAATTAATATGATTTACTAATGTTTGCAAGAAGAGCAGTATGCATCTATGCACTAGTCTGTTGCTAAGTCTGTATTAATAGATACAGACTTCTTGGTGATAATAAGGTCATTTAACAAATTGCTCCCACCCCTTTGTTACCCACAGAGGGAGCATTCAGAATTCTGCACTTCTTCCAGCAGCAGAAAGCATTGGCAGGTAGCAAAGGAGGCGTTCCTTCTCTCTACTCTTTGGACTCTTCCTTTCCCGCATAATAAAGAGCTCCCCAAATACCTTCTTGAAAGTATTCCTTCTATGAGGCTGAAAGAAGAACCGAAAGGATTGGGGCTGGGAAGCAAGTCAGACTGAACAAACACCACTTTATAGAAAACAGCCTGGATATGGGATATTCCACAGCAGGATCTATAGGACATGTAAAGCAAAGCAAGTATTTCCTCAAGGGACTCTCATCTGACAGAACCATAAAACAAGAGCAGGAAGTTTCAATACTTCAAAATATCAATAAAAGTCCAGTATGTGGAGGATGCTGTTCTACAAGATTGTTTTATCTTTCTTTAAGACAGACAAAATGAAGCACCACAAAAAGTCAAATAATATTTCATCATCATTTTTCTGTTCACTCTGTTTCTTCACTGATATCTTCTGATATTTATTCGTTCCCTGTTTACATTAAAAGTAATATCCCTAACTGCAAACTCAGGTCTCCTCTAAGCCTCATCTCCAATTGAATGTTAAAATGTTTAATTAAGTATAAGCACTGTCCAGAAGAAATAGCCCTTAATTCAAATCTAATTAAGATAACATCAAGAGATATATATATATATGTTCTATGTGTGGAAAATCCGAATCCTAAATTACTGGCATACATTAGAACTATCCAACTTCCTCAAATGAGGGTACTGGAGCTTGTTGGCATAGAACGTGCACGGACCAGTTTAAAAATAGCCGTGTAAGAATGAGATGAAGAATTGTCTTCCATGACCAGTGATGTCTCAGAAAGCTTTCAGACACAGAGCAAGGCAGCAGGGAGCACATGTGAGCCTCAGAAGCCTAGGAAATGTTTGTGACATTTTCCTAAATTTTCTGAAAAGATGCACGTTTCTGAAAAGACATACAGTGGGTTAGGCAGCAGTGGGAGATTTAAAGGGGTTTGATTAGTGCATGCTTATAGGACTTGGAAGACCCTAGCATTTTATTAGATCTGGTTGGCTTAGTCACTAATTACAGGTTTCTCTTGAACAGCAGATAAAATCTGTGCATAGTCATATGTTTATGATTACCAGGGGAGTGACGTCGCATGCTGCCTGGCCTAACAAAGTATATGACTTGACCACAGAAATTCTAATGTGATTCGTAATGTGGTATGGGGAATGCAACATAAAATTATATATCATTTGCACGGCATGCCTTTCTGTTTATCATCCCTAAACGGTTAGTATCATAGCTATGTGGAGACTAGTGTTAAAGATCATGGGACTGAGTATGAAATTCAAGAACTTTAGAAAGGTTAGAAATATGCTTTCGTAACAATTAATTTAAAAATGTTTACAATTGAGGATTTTTTTGGTTTGGAGTCAAGAGTACTTAGAAAGTTTATAGCAATTATTTGAAAAATGCCCTTCTTGGTAAAGTAGAGAAAAAGACGACAGCACTAGGTAATTTACTGTGATGCCTGGACAAAGCACTTGTGTAATGTTTTATCGGCTCTGTAGTATTCTTTCCTAAATCATGTCCCAGATTAGCTAATACAAATATGTTCCATCCTTAGAAACAAGTTTCTTTTTCAATTCAACGTGCAGCTGTGAATGAAAAAAAAAGAAAAATCTGATTGTTTTGGGGAAATTTTTGTTCTTCCAGAAAACCATTCAGTTTATTTTTTATTATTGCAGTGATTATAGACCCTAATTATGTTTAAGGTGTAAACTATTATGTGGTTTTATATTTGAAATATAAAATGTACATGAAATGTATTTTCCTCAAATTAAATATTTTATTTGAAAAAGCTTGATAATAATGAGGAGGAGGAGGTTTAAAAACCATATAGATACACTATGTGTTGGAGGAAGCATTGAAAACAGATTTTTGAAAACTGTAGTATTTTTATCAATATTATGATGTTGGCTTCACAATTGTTTATGAAGATGTAAAGTTTTCAAAAGCTCCTCAATCTGACTTCTATTTTTGCATATGCAAATGACAAAATTAAGGTCAAATTACCTTGCCTTTCAGTTGACTCTGAAAGATAGCTGAATGCTGTCACTTGTGTGTGCAATTGTCTGGATCTAATCACTAGTTACAGATGCGCACACACATACACATGCACACACCCTAAATTCCAATTTTCTCAAAAAAATTGTTAGCCAGAGTCTTACATTCAATTTGAAGAAAAGTATAATCCTATGAGAGACTCAAGACTATGAACAGAAATCCTTACAGCAAATTGGCAATGCAATGGAATCTATATATTATAACTCACTGTAACTGAAAGAAAGCATCACATACTTCATGTCTGATTATGACTCAGAAATAGAACAGGACCTTGTACTTCCTAAAGTTGCGAGAATAACAGTCTTGCTGATAGAAGTGGAACTCTGGATGAGCGCTGTGGATAACATATGTTCCAGAGCAGTGATAGGCACTTTTGAAGATGAAGAGAGTGCTTTTAGTGGAAATCCACAGGTAATGACAGTTTAAATTCAACATTTTAAACCAATAAACAGAACCATACAGATTTTGGCAATTAACATGAATAATACTCTATGAAGTATATTCTAACTTTTCAAGTGAAGAAGTGAGGCCCAGAGATACTAAAAGCTGCCTCTTCAAAAGTGATCTCAAACTTCTTCGTGCCTCAGACTTGAAGAACCATTTGGAATGCCCAAAATAATATACATGAGAGAGAAATGTAAAATTAGAAGTAATTTTTAAAAGTGTGACCATGATTGCACAGCAGCTGGTAGGTTTGGAACAGAAGAGGCTTTGGTCTGTAACTTTGTGCTTTTTTTAAGATTGGCTGCTTTTCTTAACAGGTCTTACTGATGTAACTATAATCATTTTGCCACAACTACAGTATTGTATATAGATACAACTGGAAAGAAATTCTTGGTGATGAGAGTGATAATACACAGGGAGAAGTTGCTCAGAGGCGCAGTGGAATAGCCATCATTGGGAAGGCTCAATCTGTCTTTGAAGTTAGCCCTGATTTGAGGTTGGACAAAATGACCTCTAAAGGTCTCAACCTAATTAAATTCTCCTGTGATTCCATGACTGACTTAGATGAAGAACTGGGAGGAGGCTCTGTCTGAGGCCAGTACAGGAATTCAAAACCTGCCTGAGAAGGTTTTATCCTGTCATGGCACGGGGGAGTGCATGAGGAGGTGGACCAGGACTGTGGCCAGCTCTACAAAGCTCTCTTCTGTCCTCGTGGTGGTCAGATCTCTGGTAGGACAGAGAATGTTTCTTGTAACCTGCCATACAATTCTTCAAGGAACCACTATTGTACTATCTTTTCTAACTACTTTGTGTGTTGATGAACCTTCAAAGTGGGGATAAGGAGTAAGAAAAATTGCAAGGAGACATTTTATTGTAAAAAAAAGTGAAACCTTGGCTTATAAAAAGTCATCAAAGACAGGACACAATGATAAGGCATGCTTTTGTAATACATACTGAACTATAAAAAATTTTCACTCACCAACATTGCTGCTTATATCTTCTTTTTTTTTTTTTTTTAATAAGAATCATCAAATAAAACCATAAAAATCAGAAAATCCATATCTGCAGAGCAGTTGATTCAGCATTGGTCAAAAATTGGAAGAACATAAATCTTAGAGAAGCTTCAAGATCTTGCCAAGCTTTATTCTCTGGAACTCAGGTAGGTTGTTCTAGTGATTATGTTTACCTTTGTTTCTGGAACCAGTCTTGACAAAGACACCAGAAGGGAGATATGAAAACCTGTCCCAGAAATAGTTGTGCAGCACTGCTCCTTGAATTGTTTTGATTTTTTTTTTCTAACATGAATCTATGATAATATTAAAGTAGATTTCCTGTGTGGTTTTCTTTATTTTTCTACCACTGACCATCTGTCTACCTTTTGTGAGGACACATCAAATTGAAAATAGTTTCAAAGTTCTCTGTATCGTAGATTTAATATGTGAAATAGTGTTAAATTCAGGGCTAGATTTGAGTCTGCTTCTGGTAAAATCAGCCACAGGCTCTGTTAAGGAGTTAACACTGAAAGAGGTTCACTAATTGCCAATGCCTGAAGTTGTACTGAAATTATATTAGACATAATTTTTATGGACAGGTTGCTTGGATAGGAATGTGTACATGTGGGAGAATGTGCTTCCTTAGAATAGTAAGGATTATTAGGTAGGATTCCAGTTACAACCTGGAAGCTGTAAAATACATTGCCCACGTCGGTTACAATAAATCAAATCTTGTCTTCAGAAGCAGAAAGAATCAAATCACTGGTCTTAAGAAATAAATTAATAGGTTATTTAATGAATGTTTTCTTAATGTTTCTATGTATATCTGTATCTATATCCTACATATGCATATAGATAGATATGTGTATAAACTGTGTAGAAGCAGTACAAGTGTCCTGAGAATTTCTGCAGTAGAGGTGAAACAGCCTTGTGCAGGGAGGCCTAAATAATGCAAAGCTGAGTACTTACTCATGGCATGGGCTCTCTGTTGCCCACCAAGACTGTCAGGAGCAATAGGGCTCACAATCCTTACTTCAGAGAGAAGAGCCTTGGAGTTCAGTCAGCTCCAGCACTGTAAACATCGCAAACTTTCAAGGGGTCTCACTGCATACAGCAAAGGACAGGGGCAAGCATGCATGCTAAATAACTTTTGAGTTTCATTTTGTATTTAAGAAAATCAATTTTCAACCCATACATAGTGTAGTACCCAGCCTCTCCAATCGTTTAAATAATCAGCTAGGTGAAATGGCTTTGTGTATTCTGACAGTGAATTAAATGCCCAATGGACAATTCTGCACTTGCGATTAGCTGATTAATGGCACCATTCCCTGAGGGAGCTAGTCAAACCATGTTTGTCAAAATAAGCAGCTATGCATACACACACACACACACACACGCACACACATATATACATATACATATACATATGCACAGAAAGATAAAGCAATAGATGTTCAGTCTGTTTATTTCTTTCAAAACTGGAGTCTAATCAATACTGTGTTTTTTGACCTGAAATCACTTACCAAATAATACAACTGATAGCACCATCAGGTTTCTTTAAATACGAAAAATGCTGATTCAATAGCTGTAGTCAATATACAGAGACATAATAAATTGGGGGACTGTATTTACAATACAGCATTTGAAGGATTTGAGCATATGTAATGGAAAGGTGCTTTAAAAATTAATAGTCTTGGGGATTTAAAAACGAATGAGTGACTTTTCCTTCATATTAGAAAATGAATTTCACTACACACCTATGCACGGCCAGCGAAGTTAACTTCCCAAGAGGGATTATAAACTTCCCAGGTACTTGAAGTTTGCTCTTCTGAACACTCAGAGATTAATTTTAAAGTGTGGTTCATTCTGGAAAGCTTTCATTCTCTGTATAATAGTGACAATAGTCAAACTAACTTCCTTTCATGTCATTATTAATGTTCCTTATACACATTTCTTAGGATAAATTAGGTAGACCCTCTTTGCAAGTTAAGCTTTATCTTCATTAGGCTTTATTGTTAACACTTCTGATAATGATCTAAAATTTAAGGAATGGATTCTAGATTGGTTTCTCTTAGCTACATTTTACTTTCTGCAAACTAAGGTAAGAAAAAAACATAGTAAAACATTCTCTGTCTATGAAAGGGAAGAGATAACTAAATATGAAAACCAACCAATCTCTTGAATAAATTCAGTTCTCAAAGTACATTTAGTGCTGTTAGTAGAAAATTTTTCTGTGACGTATTTAAACTAATAATATGCAAAATATTAGAGTTGCCTTTTGTTGTTAATCTATTGAAGAGAAATAATGATTAATACAGTTAATGAATAAAATCCAGAATTTGTTTCCAACAAAACAATCACTCTGACGCTCCCAAACACCAACCCCACATCTAGTAGCATATCTCCAACTTGAAGTTAACACTGCATTCTGTTGCCTGTTCTACTTTCGAGTCTTATGCTATAGTATAGGATAACTGAGAAAAGAAAATTTGTGTAGAAAATGAGAGCATGTGAGACAAAGATATTGTACATAGAATTCATTTCTATTCCATTTCTAGGCCATTTAGTTGTCATCTGGCACATTGTCATCATGTGTGTTGTTTCATACCACGCTATTTTTAACCTGCATATCTCTGGCAAAGAGTTAGGGTAAATTCTCTCCGTTATAAGCACTTCAGTATCTAGATAAGCAGTACTAAAATCAGCTTTCATTGACATCATCTTGTCTAAGTGAAAAAAGTTTTGGATATTTGTTGTATTTTCTTGCTTTTATGTCTGAAGCTAAACCTTTTTTTTTGTTTAATTTAGGGAAAAAAAAGAAAGAAAATATCCCTCTTATGCAACTTTTGTCTCTTAAGACTTGATTCCCTGTAAGGGGAAGTAGAAGAAAGTTGTCAGGCCAAAAATTCCTGAAATAAAAAGGACAGTGGAGGAAGAGAAAGTCATGAAATGATACGCTCTTGCTAATGTCCAAATGCTAGTTTTAAAAGTTAGTGCTCCGTGAGTGAGAATATTACTGCAGCTGTTTTTCCATTGCATGATCAATGTTAATGATAAATATTCTGCAGGGTGTGCTGGCCCTGCTCTGAAACATGCACTTTGACTTCGCTGTGTTCTTGTAGCTGGCTAATTTCAATGAGGTTACTTCTCTTTTCATCTTGTAATCTTCCCAAAATTTTCTATTCATTTTCCTTTCAATAAAGTAAATGTTTTCCTTGTGTGCCAGTGAAAAATATTTCTAAGACTGGAAAAACATTTTTTTGTTCAGCTGAAGTTTTTCATACATATACAGGATGAAAAAAAAAACCTCCCCTACTGCTTACAGCTTGTACACCAAATCCAAAAGACATTTTTTCTTTTCAGCTGGCATCTTTTATCTGGATGTCTTTAATATTCTTCTGTGCAACAGTGCAGATGCAAGTACTTGTGATGGCAAAGCCTTGTCCCCAAGATAATAAAGAGTACACTGCAATAATACATAGTATGATGCAGATAGCCACACTGTGTCCTTTAAGAGGTCAAGGCAGTTTAAATGAAGTCAATTGAAAACTTCATGGATTTCTGTATATTTTTCAGAACACATTTGATTTCAAAATACTCAGTGATCTGTGATTTTGTTCCCAGGTGTTAATAATGAGGACTCCGAGTCGGGGAATTATAGCTAGAATGAGTATTTAACATAACAAAAAGCTAAATTAAACTAGCGAAAAGCTTTTACGAGAGAAAGAGTTCTGTTCCTACCTAAGGCCATACATCCATGTTCATTTAAAGGGGATCCCTATGCCTTCAGATCACTAGGTAGTGCAGATTTGAATAGGACCAGGTATGAATAAAGAGGGCACATACTATGGCGTTTACGTCTGCATGCTCTGTGGGCACGTGGGCTGCTATTCCAGATTGCCGGGTGTTTTTCCTCTGCTTATCTGCATGGCACATTGAGGAGACTTTTGGCAGCTGGTTCCTAGGCTCTCCTGCTTCTGAGCTCAGCCCTGCAAAAAAGCCCCAGATAAAGAACCACATCACTATCCAGACACCATTACCTTTCAGCCCAGTCGTTTCCAGAGTGCTTTTTAGAAGCCTTTCTGGTCTGCAACCTGACAGCAGCCCGACATCGGGAATGGAGCTGGGTGGTCACTGAACGGTGAGCACTTTTTCCTGCTCTCCAAAAACCACCGAGCGGAAGGCAGGGAGCAGAGCTGGCAGTGCAACCGGTGCAGCTGACTGCCAGGTGTCTGCCTCACAACCATCCAGACACCTGCACCAGAGAGTGTCTGGACCCTGAGGAAGATTCTGGGTGAGTGCTGGAGAGTGGCTATCAAGCGAAGGGACAGCTTCCAGATGAAAGAGTCGATGTGCGCGCACGGAAATCTGAGTTCACCCTTTAGCTGCTGAAGTAGTCAACTGACCTTTCTGGCAGCCAGTAAGCCTACTGTTGACTATCATCTGACAAAATAATTCAGGAGGTGGCATTCACCAGTTCAAAAGCTCTTGCCCATCATCTCTGTGAGTGGCAGATACAGAAGGGATCATCCCTTGTGTTTTCTTCCCCCAGTAGTATCTGGATTATGTACACGATGCTGCTCGTAGTATCTGTTCTTCTTAATTCTCAATTCTTCACCAATCAGCACCCAGAAGAGGGGAAATCACTTACTTAAAAACTAACAACTTAGACAATAACTGGCCTAACCCAAATGTTCAGGTGTTTGTTATAGTTCTCCTAAGTTTCTTGAAGAGCTGCTCATTCTGACAGCCTGATGCAAAGCAACATTAAAATCGCTCAGTATTTATTGGGCTTTCTATGTTCGAGATGTTAGTTAAGAGAAGTCACTACATTTTCCTATGGCCCTACAATGAAACAAAAGTTTTTACTTAATGTTTATTCAGATTTCAGTGATGAGTAAGGAGATTTTCAGTACATAAGGACTGGTTAAAAAAAAAGCGCAAGATATCCCAACAGCTCTGGGACTCTAACTAGATTTTGCAAAACCCATAACTGATCAACTAAGATAATTGTTGGAAATTGAAACCAAGCTGAACAAAGAGTGTATATTGAATTGGCATATTAGCTGTTAAGTATTAGAACAAGTATGTTCTCTTAAGTTACAATTATTGAAGTCCTTTAAATAAATGGTACTGATACTGATGACAGTGCTTTTGGGTAATCACTAGAAGAAATAAGAAAAAAAAAAACCCTATTGATTTTTATGTAATTTTTATTTCCAGGGCTTTGCAGACAGGGTATAGTGACAAAGGACAATAGCTATGTTTCCTTAAAAATATCCTGTTACTTTGTAGTGTGCACAAAATATTTAAAAAATCAATAGAGTGAAGAGTGTGAAGATTTCAAGGTAGGTAGTTATTTTTAGGTGAAAACTCCACACAAGAAACACATTACATTGAATAGCACTGAAAATTACTCCCAAAATTACGTTTTTAGTAATGTCAGTGCAGGGGGAAAAATACTTAAAATATAAACAAAGCAGTCATGTTTTTAACAGTTGGGAATTGACATTTTGTGTTATGACAAGTCAGCTAGGAAGAAAAATTGTCTAGAGAGAATAAATATTATTATATAATGTGATTTTTATTTTAACAAGCATATCAAAATCATGTTTAAAACGATGCTTCTGCTAACTAAAATGCCACATTGCCAGCATTTGATTCTCATGTGAGGAATAATTAATTCCATTAGAACCCAATTTTGCTGACTGGGCTGAGAAAATACTTGTTGACATTACATTGTATATGAAAACCCCTTCTCAAATGTTAAAAATATGGTTTGGTTAATGTGCATACAAGAGTACTAAAACCTGTGTTTTGCTTTGCTTCAGAAATGTAGAAACCTGCAAATAAAATGGAATTGCTTTGAAAACACACTGTGTTTACAATAAAGAACATACACTTTCGTGAGCAAATGAAGGATGGGACAGGAACTCAGACTCCCGATTTTTGGTGGTAGACAAGTCTAACGATAGAATATTTCACATGATTTTTAAATCACAGAACAAAAAGCTAAACTCCCATACTCAGATAAATGAAGAGCATTTTCAATCAGAACAGTTTTTTAAAATGTCTTCGTAGGCTATTGTGTCTGACACAAAAGTAATGTCAATACTTTGAAAACATTTCTTGCATTGGCTGAGGTGATGATAGGGTACTATGGGGGTGTATTTTTATTCCCAGCGAGAAAGCTTAGATTCTCGTCTTCTGCGTAGCTGAACTCCACGCTGCAGATTCAGGTTTGTGAAGGAGACAGCATGGTTATGCTAGCTATTGCTCTAGAGAAGAAGGAAAGGCTAAGAAATATAAGCAAAGGGGAAGAGGAAGGGAAAGCTCTGCTTTTTCTTTTCTTGGTCTAAGACAATCTGCTAATCTGTTGTGTCTCTCCTAGCGAGAGAGAATGGTGGGCTCCGCACCAGCTCCTTGATGACTCTCTTGCCATCTTGGAAACTAGCATGGATGTCTGAAATCGGTGGCCGTACCTGCAACAGAGATGCTTTGCACCCTTCTACTCCTTAGGCACACTGAGGCATCACATGTATGACTTGCTACTTGGGGATTTTGTATTGTTATACATTTTTCCAGACTTCCATCCTACCCAGAGTTGCTTCTGCATGTTAAATCCCTCTCCATACGGCAGGAGTTCCACTGTGGGCCAACAGCGTGGAGAAGCCATGAGAGAGATTGCTGAAGTAGTGCTCTCAACCTGTCCCCAACACATTGTGCTACTTTTGGAGAAAAATATAGGTGAATTCCTCCTTGGGGAATTTGCTGCCAGATTTGGAAATGTGTCTTGGCCATTCTGGAAGTGGGAAAGAGAGAAGAGAGATTTAGAGAGAAACATGAAAAGGGATTAGCAAGGGGACAGAGAAACAAAACCAAGTTCTCAAGAGCATGTTCTGGCACCAGCGTACACATCATCTTCATCAAACCTTAGAGTCCTTGGATTGCATGTTGCATCTGCAGTCCCTGCATAGAGCAGATTGCTACTGTGTACAGCTCAGGTTTTCATGAAACTGGAGAGAAAGTATGGTGGTGATCAAGGCATCTGTGGGGACTGCCTAAGAAATTTTTATATGCTAAATATTCCTATATAGGCATATAATGCAGGCATTCGTAGCCTGAGTAAAAAAGGCCTGTGCCTATTAATCAGTTGCTAGATACCTGAAACATGGGATTTGCCTCAGAAAGGAGGGCGTTGTTGAGACTGAAATGGAAAGAGAGGAGAGGGTCACGAGGAAGTCGTGAGGCTTTGGGGATACTTCTGCAGAAAGCAGGTATTGTTGTCAGATGGATACTACTAACACCAAGGAAACGGAATAATAAGTACGTTTGAGCCTCTGATAGTATGGTAGAGTAAGACATAGCTATTGGAGAAGACAGCAAAATTACCACTGATTTGACTAAAACAAATTTCCTCTTAATGCTCCAGACTAACAACGCATGGACACGTTTTTGCAGAAATAAGCTAAGCAGTCTCTTCACCACTCTGCCAAACCAAGTGTTTATAGAACGGCAAGGGTGGAGAGCCTGTTCACAGCAATTGTCTCTGCTTCAGCAACGAGAACCACAATTCCTCACGCTCACTCTGCTGCGGTGCTATAATTATCTCTCAGTACTTGATGACTAATTTGAAGCCAAGCACTCTTAGAGGCTGCCCAAGTAATATTTTAAGTATATTTTTAGAATACATGTTTTTTTGGTTGGAAACAAAATTAATGAAACTCTGGTAGTTCTTACTACCTACCTCTAATACACACTCTGGATACAAATGCAGCGGCATTTGATTCCAGCTTAAGTCTATGAAAAATGCTTTATCCTGGCTATTTAGGCTGCAATTTCTATAATCAGTAAGAGCACTTTGCCTTTCAGTCGTATATTAATCTGAAGAATTCAGAAGCATGTTGCTAATAAATCTCTGCCTAGAGCCTCTGTGAGAATAAGTAGTATGGCTGTTTCCCAAAGATCTTAGATGAAGGCATAAAGATACAAAATGGGAAGAGAAATTAAAATTCTTTGAGTCAACCAGTAAATAATCCTTTCCCTTTTGCACACTTTGCAGACAGTGAGGTGTGAAATACTAGATTGAAAGGTATTTTGCTTTCTAAATCCAACTAAAGTGAAAATAATAGCTTGTAACAAACAACTGAAGAATTTATGGTGTACAACACAGCATAGCAAGTCACAAATACCCTTCCACAGTTTCTGAAAGCATCAGTGTAATACTTTCCTGCGGCAGGGGCAGGACCTTTGTTTTCCCAGCATATACATTTTTTCCCCAGGGGATATCTAGGAGTTTGATGTTCCTCTGTGCCTACAAAGGAGCCAGAGTTCCTTCTGAACGCAGGCTGCAGGCATGCAGCCGTTAGCAGTTCACACTCCGCTGAGAGTAAAATCGTGACTCTCGTATTCCTTGAAAGCACTTGCTCTTCTGTGACCCAGAAGCAGTCCTTCTGTGGTCAGAAGGAATTTATATCCTGATTTTGAAGCCCTGCCAAGAGCCCATTTCGGTCTATAGAAATAGCTTTTTACAAAGCTTTAGGTGCTTTGACATCATTTGATGGATTCACAGCTTCTGGGGCCGTTCTTTTAGGGAAAAGTACAGTTATCTTGATTCAGTTTCTAACATTAAGGGTAAAGCACTGTAAGTAAAAAATAAACACAAATCTTTTTCATATATTGAAAGACAATAGGAGAAGATAATTTTTGAAAGATGGTTCCACTCATAGCTATTAAACATAAAATTTTGTTTTTAAACCTCCAGCTTAACTGATCTGCCAGAATCCCAAAGGGGAAGGATCATATAAATGCCCTGGTTCTTGTACTCTTCCCTTACGCACGTTATATTGGCCACAACAAGGATGAGACAGACCTTTGCACTGACCCTGTGTGACATTCCTTATATTTCAATTTTCAGCTCCTGCGTGAAAAGTCAAGTGAAACACACAAATAAGAAAACTCACAATAAGAAAATGTAAAACTAATAAATTATTTCAAGACTACTGGTATATAAAACTGGAAAAATGATGAACAATCTGAAAAGGAGATTAGATTTTTTTTTTTTTTAACTCCATTTTAATGGTGTAATACAAAAGTGGCAGGCTAACAGAAAGTAAGTTTTCTTTCTTAATATCTTGAAATAATTCTGTAAAGGCATATATTATCGTGCACGATTAACTTGCTTAGTTTCAAGATAATCATATTACATTTCCTTTCAATCAAATTAAAATATTTTTTGTATGCCACTTCTTATGAAGGTCAGGGTCTGGATCATAAGTGATATGAAAAATTTCTGTGAGTTACTTGCACTGTGAATCTTCAAATGCCATAAAGTACTGGAGAGCTCAACACAGTGACATACAGCTATTTATTTTATCTAGCATTTATTTTACCTGCCTATGCTCTGGAGGAGCTTACAAGCCAGCTAAAGGCTGTATCATTACACATTATAATCTGGAAGTATATATATTTGTGGGTATAGTACATATATCTACATATTATATTTATATATAGTGTATATATATGGCTATATAAGTATATAGGCAAATTTAGAGATGGGAACACAACAGGCTGCCTAGAAAATTAAATTAAGGTAAATTAAAATTAAACCCAGGCATATTCAAAAGAATGGAAATACTTCAGCATAGTCAGGGATTTCGCTTCAATTTTTCCCAAATAGGACTGGAAGGAACTACATGTGTCATCTAGTTCATCTTCCTACAATGATAGCCAGCCAGGCAGCAAAATTTTAGTTCAGAGCCTCACAACTGCTCCACAAACCTGCTCCACAAACCCCTGTATGCTTCCATATACCTCATCTCTACCTGCTGCTGCCAGTAGTGTTGCATAGCTGCATATCTTGGATTTGCAAAGAGCAATCAGATATATCCAGATACTTATTTACAAACTGTTAAAGGAAATTGGGTTTTCAGTCTTATGTATTTCATTATCACACATTCAATTTTTTTTTCCATGCTCTTTCCTTACCTTTTGGTTTTCAAATACATTTGGGAAATATAGAAATTAAGTGTCTGGTAGTATAAAGCTCAGCTTTTAAGCTTTCAACCTGCCTTCCTTTCCATTGCCTCCAATATCTGCAAATGTGCAAAATGGAAAGTATGAGTTACACAAACTAACTGCTGTATTTGTTTAAGTCCAGTTCATTTCAGGGTAAGCGGCACAGTCAGATGTGAAGCAAGCAAGCAGATAAGTCTTGACCTGAAGCTAGAAGGCTACCTAGTTAGACGCCTGTGCAGTGTCATCTAATACTCATACCTGGAAAATCACAACCTCATGCTTGCAAGCTCAAAAAGGAACCAGCATATTGAAAGTTATGTGAAATCTTAAAAATTTAAGTGAAACAAAGTAAAAAGTGTGTTCCGTATGTCCCTTGTACAGTTGTTTGATCCCTGAAAACACATTAGATGATTGAATTTTAAAAAGAAGCAGGTAAGCTGTATCTGTAAGATTCATATTTCTATAGCAGAGGAGCATTTCGTACATGGAAGATACAGGAAAATGAGGTTGAAATTAAACACCTAATAGTGCAAGTCTTTATGCAAAGTAATCTACTCACAGACAAGGATCTCAGCTGGTATTTGTCTGATATATTTCCAACTGCAGATCATCTGGGTGTTAGTTACAAGTATTTTTGAATGATTAACCCCTCAAATGCTGTTATACTCAGGAAAGGTATAATATACAACCCTAGTTTGTCCCATATCCATTTTCTCAAGACTTTCTAGACAGATTTTTGTCATTTCACAAGTATGAAAATTTTTCTTTCCCACTCATTTCTCTTCCCCACCTGTCAGATTTACAAACTCCATCTGGAATCTGAAAAAAGCAAGCTGTTCGTTCCCTCCACTCCCCTTTCTAATGAGGACTCTGCAGACAGAGCTAAGCTGACAATTTGGATGATGTAGAAGGAAAGCTGCAGTCCAGCTCATTCTTCCATAACTGTATTGATACTATAACACAGAAGTGAAAAAAAAAGTCTTTGGCATTGAAGTAAGTATATGTGACTCCACAGCATTCAAGGATGTAGATTCAGAGTAACAGGACATCACGCTTTACAATGTTATTTTTCCTGACCATGATCTCTGCAGGTTGGTTTATTAGCAGGTCTCATTTTATCACATTCTCAAGATGCCTACAGGTAATGAACCAGCATGTATTTCTTTATCTGCATCAAGAAGAAAATGTCTCTGTACAGCTTCAAGCACAATACAAGGCTGCTTTAGGAGGCTAGAATGTCTGTCTTCCAGGAAAAATACATCCTTCTTCATTTGTCCATATAGCATTGTTGGAACATTTACCTGACTATTGAGATCTACTGTGAGTAGAAATACTGTATTCAGTATTTAACTGTGAAGAAAAGATCTGATTTATGAAATCACACAATAAATAGGAAAGAAAAGATGGCTGTCATCCTGAATGACAAGCTCATAGCAGCTAGGTCTTTTGGGAAACTGTCAAACATCAGTTACCTCCCACATACGTGACTGCAGTTCTAACATCAAAAAACAGACATTAAAATCATGTAAATATAACCAACTTTCTGAGATACAACAAGTATTAACAGTTTCACATTCATTCATTTAAAAGCATATTGGAAAAATAAATCCAATATGCACTGACATCTGTTATTTTACAGTTTTTCAGTTAACGCATTGCAGCTAGAAAGCGGATTATTTTCTTTTCTGAAAACTACTGAACACTGTAAATATTATTGTATTTATTAGAGAAAGCAATAGCAAAATAGCTTACAGAGGTGAGATGAGAAGTAGTTAGGAGATACTCTCGTTACTGAGTTTGGTGTATATTTGTGGGCAGAATGAACACAATGGACCATATCACAAATGTCCGACCATGACAAAAACAACAAAGAAAAGATATTCATAATGAAATTCTATAGT
Source organism: Fulmarus glacialis (assembly GCF_000690835.1). Lineage (NCBI taxonomy): Eukaryota > Metazoa > Chordata > Aves > Procellariiformes > Procellariidae > Fulmarus > Fulmarus glacialis. The sequence continues at coordinate 19,089 of NW_009213854.1, forward strand.
CTGTATTTCCATAAGTAATTTCAGTAAGTAATAAGCAAAGCATTAACATACATTTTATTTTTCCATTTCCTTGTCATATGCATTAGTGGATGGGGAAGGAATTCGTACAACTTCATTAAATGACAGCTGTGCCCTGTCCCCGTACAGCGCACTAGCATCGACACTCACCGGGGGAGCAGTGCCACCTTCTGCACCACCATGTTCACCTTCAACACCCGTCGCTCTGTCATACTGGGTGTTTTCTTTAAAAAAAAAAGTGAATGTCATTCTTTTTCATGGTCTGCTGTGATTCCTTGATTTGGATGTAAAGTGGAAGCTTTTTCCACTTCAAATTGCTAAAGATAAAAATTTCTGTTAAAAATTATTCATATAGGAAACAAGGTTTTTCCACTTTAGGAAAATGGGTAAAAAAAAAAAAAACGCAAACAAAAAACTCCAGGTAAAATAGAAAAAAAAATAATTCTCAACATATTTTTTTTTCCAGCACTGGAAGATTTTTTCATTGTCTGTTTTTGTTTATTTTTCTCTTTCTTCTGGGGAAAACGTATATATATGTATGTAGACAAGCTTGTATGCTATTTGCTTTTTTTTTATTTAAAAAAACCCACAAAATATTGGCTGTAGAGTTTAAATTTTAAGTCTATTTTCTCAGTCTATTTTGTATACAGAAGAGGAGAGGCCTGAAACAGAAATTTTGGAAACTTTGGCTACTGTCTAAAACTGCTCCTTTGTATTTTTAACTCTGTCAGTAATATATAATGTACTCATCACAGGTGTGTGAACTAGCAAGGCTCCTAAACAAATTGCATTTTATCCTCTGATATCATATCAGCTCCCTGTGTTGGTGGATACAAACACCTTTCAGTTATACATACAATATTATCTTCCACGAACAAGGATTAATACATTATTAGCTAACTTCTAATAATCATTAAGTAGTAATCCAGTAATTAATCCTAATTAAATTGTAAATTGCTGATATTTGCTATTAGTTCGCTGAAGATTTCTTCCATAGCATATAGCCTATTACACAGACAAAAATAATTAATAAAAAGGACATTTAAAGAAATTATTTGCCATTGGTTTCAATGTAAGTGCCGTTCCCTTCTTAGGTCCCATGGCAATTAACACTTGTGGAAGGCAACAATAGACTAATAGACTAAATCAGGTTCTGAAGATATTTCCTTTGGTTTATTGAATGTCTAAAAAGCCAGCCCCCTTGGGGGATTAAACTTGATTTGTTCAGAAAAAAATTATTCCAATATCCCATATAATTTAAGGGTTTATTTCATCAGCTGAACAGCTTTGTCATATTACAAATTACCTTTTTCAGCTCAAATCTTATTAGGATAGGTGATAGTAAAAGATACAAAGCAGAAGGAAACAACTATTTGCAAACTATCATGTTAGATATTTATTGTAAATGAATATTACTTATTTAATCATTTGGATTCTCTTATCTAAGGAAATAGCTTTACTTCAGAAATATTTGAATAAAAATCTGTTTTGCTACAGAAATTAATAACATTAATTCATAAATATTTATACTTTCATTCCAAGAGACATTATAAATTTAAATGTAGTTTGCACAATTTTAAAAATAGTTTTATAACTAATCTTCCTTCCTTGTATACACAGAAATGCCCTTTTTCAGGTGTAATATAAAGCTCATTCAAAAATCTTTACTTTAAAATAGTTTTTCTATACACTCTTATTTTTTCTAATTTAAAAAGTCAAGCCTTATTTTTTCTAGTTGCAGCTCATCTATCACTGTAAGATCAACCCAAATTTATCTGTGTTTAGCAAAATGCTTGGACAAATGTTTAGTATTCAGCAAAGCTTAAAAATATGCACAATTTTTCCATTCTGGCCCCACCATTTTTTTTGTAATCAGAAAAATTCAGGGAATGCTGTAATTTCACTTACTTTTGCCTAACTGCCAGGAGAACAAGTTTTTATTATTCTCACCCAAAAATAAATGCCAAGTTTGATACAAAATTTCAAAGCAATTAGTTTTTTTTGAGAGCGGGATGAAGTAGCAAAAGACCATACGCCCAATTTACTCTCCTTCCTATGCTTTCAACCAACTTCCCAGCTGATGAAGTTCCAGGCAGGACAGACTGCAGTGTGAGGAGTTGGCAGGAGCGGAGATGTGCCGTGAAGGCTGGCTCACATGGGGCTGGCTCCTGCAGGGCTGGTTGCGGGGCTGGAGGATGGGATATGCTAGGAGAAACCAAAGAACTGGGTTTGTTCAGCCTGGAGAAGAGAAAGCCTCCGGGGAGACCTTACTGCTGCCTACAAATCCCTGATAGGAGGATGGAGAGAAGATGTAGTCAGACTCTTCTTGGAGGTGTTCAGCAATGGGAAGAGAGGCGACAGGCACAGACTGGAACATGGAAAACTCCAATTAGACATAAAGAAACTTTTTTACCAAGAGGAACAGGCTGTCCCCAGAGGTTGTGGACTCCCCAGCCTTCAAGGTGTTCAGGACGTGACTGGACTTGGCCTGGGGAAACCTGGTAAAATTGGACCTACTCTGAGCAGGGGGTTGGCATAGATGCCAATGGAGGTGCCTTTCAACCTAAATTGTTCTGTGATTCGGTGTGAGAAATGGTCAAATGACATCAGTCAGGAAGACAGGTTGGAGGGGTGGTTCTCCCGCTGGCAAGGAAACATCTGGATGAACAGGTCAGTCATCCTGGTATCAGAGTGTCAGTGCCCATTCCAGCAGCTACCCATTGCTCATAACAAATACAAGCATTTATAAGCCCGGGAAGAACTAAAATACGCATGAATCAGACACAGTTTCATGAAGTTATCATTATTTCTTTCTGTTAAAATGTGATTAATGAGAAATTATCAAGGCTTTAATTTTCCACAATATGAAAGACAATTCCTATGACAGATTGAAAATTTTGTTTGCAAGCCCTTGATACTTGTTTCTGTTTTTTCTACTTGCAAGCACCAAATTTTCTGTATCCTACCTTGAAAATGACTCCTGCTCTTCTTTAGCACGTCCATGCGCCAGCACTTTTATTTTCTATCTGTTTAAGCTTCAAACCAGTGAAATCTGTGTTGCAGATATGGCTGTCTCTAAGACCAGCGGACAGTTAATCTCCAGGACTCCTGAGGGGCCAAGCTGCAGCTGTCCTTGTATAGACGTTAACAGAGAACAGCAAAGGACACCAAAACCACGCCTCACTTGCAGACCTACATAGTATGCAGACACAATCTCAGGCATTATAGACTCGAAATATGAGAGTATTAAAACATGGTGCTCTACTATTCTCTCTCTCAGCTTTATATGTTATCAGAGAGCAAGCTGTACAGGGAAAAGCACACCGCTACATCTTTGAGTGTGTTTTCTTCTTAATCTGTACATGTTCGTTGTTTTATATGGGGAGGCCTTGTGCTTAGTTCACTTAGAAGATATTTTGATTTTTAGCCTAAGCCTGAAAGATGTTGAAAGGAGGCTCCAACAGTACAGAAGCACAGTTTTATATTTTGAAGCATTTTGAAAATAGTTTCATTTCTGTTAAAACACATTCTTAAAACACAGCTGCTATAAAAAGTATAGTATGTCCTGTGTAACTTCTTAAGAACAGGAAACTGAAGCTAAGCTTTTATCAAAATCCTCTTTTAAAATCTCCTCAAGAGCCTCAGCCATTCTACCAGTAGTAAGCCAGACTTAAAGAAGCCCTTCAGCTCCAGGAAGCCCCACAGCAAATGACAGCATTCTTCATATGACAGAATTAACTAAAATGTGCTTAGCCTGGGCTGACCCACATCTCAGCATGGGAGGCCTAAGATGACAGCTCGCTTACTCCTTTTCTCTGTATGACCAGATGTACATCCTAACCTGGGACCACAAATGTGCCACAAAATCAGACTATCCTATAATTATGTGTGGCAGAGGGCAGAAGACTACAGAGGAGACCTGACATGCTCCTTTGCATATTTTGCCCACTTTTCCAAAAATAAATTTTATTATATTTGGAGAACTCTGATGTGTACCAATTGTTCATATGCCATTTTCTGGCCTGTGAAGTTCCACATTGTACCTTGTTTTCCAGCATACACAGCAGCAAGGATCCCAAATCAGTTTTAGTGTGGAACTAGATAGCCAGTTACTAGTTCTGTTCTCATGTACAAAAGACAAGATCCAGCTGTGGTGAAGTTCAACAGTATCTTTCTGTCTCTTCAATGCCTCAGGAAATCTGAGCAGATATCTGTAATAGGTTATATTTTATTGTGATCAGTTCCTGGCACATAAGAATCAAAATATACTTGGTTTCATTTCTTCATACAAGGTTTTAATCAATAAAGGAGATGATTAACAGTACGAAATTACTGTCTGAAGAGAAAATATTTCCCTTCCTAAAGGAAGCTTTATGCCAGACTAAAGTATCAAAAGAAAAAATGAAGGTTTCAGTTAAATAATTTTATAGATTGTGCATTGGGCTGTAGGAATTGTATTTTGCTGTTGGAGCTGGCACTGCTAGAAAGAAGAATCTCCTACAGAAAATGTTATCATGAAAGAAGAGAGGAAAAGGAAACAGCAGGCTATTACTCCCCAGATAGAAACAGCGACCTGTATTTGGCAGCTACACACAGAGTGCAAATTGGCTTCATGATACATTCTTCCAGCTTCTGCAACTGTCAGAAATAAGCCAGGTCAAAAAATTAATGTAAGATTCTTGCCTGCTCAACAATCCATAGGAGCTACTAGAAAGCAAACATTAGTTTTCATTTGATACATATCTGTTGAAGAAATTTCACTATAGCTCATTACTCACAACACTGGATTCTGAACTGGCGTATAAAAGGTAAATAAATATCAGGACCAACAGGATGCCTGGGTTCATTAGCTGACCAGGCTGGTAACCATAGCAGAGAAGGTTAAAAGAAGATCTTAAATCCTGAAGTATCATTGAATAGATGAAAAGGGTGCAATTCAAGCTAAAGTGCAAGAGACAAACATGTAACATAGCAGAAAAAAAAAATCTAACAGTAAGATAGAAATAAATTTATCGTAGCTTATCTTTTCTGATCCTTACTAGATGTTTGTCTGTTTTACTTGCTTAGATAATCCTGCTACAAATAAATACTGCTAATAAAAAGTCAACCTGTCAATTATTTTAGAAACTATTTGAACCAGCAGAGTAGGCTCATACCACAATCTGAAGCTGGCACTTCTCAGGTGGGAATTTCTCAGCAGCCATTTCAGCAGTTACGGGTCACCATGTCCACCTAAAGAAGTCCTGCGCACTCCTTACCTGTGTGCTCCCTGCCCTCCCGGCTCAGCTGTGTCAGAAAATTGTTCATGTGTCAAAGTAGTGAATCGGATGCAGGATCTGATCTGACAGAAGATGATTCCTCCCTCTCTTCCTCCTTTCCATTTTTATCTGCTCAGCTCTCTGACCCAGCTCACTGTATAAACACACGCAATCATTTGTGCTGCTATAAGGGATGGGAGGAATGAGGATAGGAGCATGTTTTTAGTGGTGACCAGGAACGCTTTTTCCAATATCTGTGCAAGTATATGCTTACTGGAAGTGCTTGTTGAACAACCAAGGTGACTGTAATAAATTTGATCTAAAATTTAATTAGTGCTTTGGCTTTGTGCTTTATACATTTTCAGGGATATTTTGATCAAAAGACTTACAAATTGTAAAAGTCACCAAATCGATTAAATATTATTGATATATTGTAACTAAAGATATAGCATATGTTTTAATATATTGACTTCAGAGAAAAGAAGGTTCAATAGCAACCAATTTCTTCCTACTTCTAGGGCTTTTTTCCTCTTCTTTGAAAAAATCTTTCTTTTCTGTCTGACATTACCAAAAAGCTGAACCTCCTCAGAGAATAACTGTTCTGGAGAGACATCTCTTATTCACCTTTTCAAGCATTCACCCTTGTCAATCTCTGCTCTGTCAGCAACGTTATTTCACTTAAAGTCTTGAATGGCTATTCAAGTTTCAGAAGTGCTCTTTTCTATGTAACCCATGTCTTAATTCAGGCAAAGTCGTAACTCCTCCCCCAAACAAACAAGAAAATAAAAAAAAAGCAAAACAACAGCTGTTACTGTGGAAGTTTGAATCTAATATTGCCAATCCCAAAGCTTTCTAAAACTATTAAATTGGCTTACAAATCAGTTTGGGTTCCAGATGGGGTTCTATCTTTGTTCCTTTTTTTTATTTAGCTTTTATGGGGTCGCTCCCTGAAGTTTTTCACTGAAGTAATGAGAACAAAAATCCTACTTTTTATGCCATAAAAACTGAGGTTCCTAGTTAACATAGATGCTAACTGCTGAAAGAAAAGCCTCCTAGATAATGTAGATGTCAAGGTACATCACAAAAGTGTAATCTTACTAACATATTGCTATTATTATATCTAGGAAAACACTATAAAATTGCTGGTAACCAACACAATGAATATGGAATTTCAGATACCATCTGGAGTGTAGCTTAATAGTTCTGCTTTCTCTGTAACTCTATTTACAGTGCTGAAAACAGTGTCCATTTACTGCAGTTACAGTTATGCACCTGAATTTCAAACTTCAGTTTAATTCATGAAAGTCCTTAAAGTTTGATCAAGTCTGGAAAAATACCATCCTGGAATGGGGGAAAAATAAAAGTATTCTTAAGATGAAGGTCATATGACAGAGAAAAAATTACTGGAAGATATGTAATAAACACAAGATGAGTTATTAGCATTACAGAACAAAGATTCTTTCTTTGAACTGAGTTGCTTCAGATTTTCCACAGCTCAATCTCAGAGTGAAGGAGTAAAGTTG